>NW_022199810.1:56473-82614 GCF_009176525.2 Contarinia nasturtii | reverse complement strand
AAAGTCAGATTTTGAATTTCATGTCTGAGCACGAAACCATCGTGTCACCAAAATGGTTGAAAAATGATCAACAAATGTATGGATGTGGGTACTCCATTCGGACCAAAAAAAATTACACCGGTCAACAGATATTGCTCAAAAACTAATCAGCACGTCTCCTAGTAGTCCCAAATCATCCTGCAAAGTCAGAATTTGAATTGAGTTTTTGGAAGTAGATTTATCGAGTTAACAAATTTTGGCAACACGCCACATGCCACACGCCACATGCCACACGCCACAGGACACAAGACACATCACACACAGCGACGCACATTAAAATGCCCCAAAATCATCTCTAATCGTGTTTTCTACATTAAATATGCATAGAAAACATGTTTTGGGATGACTTTAATTTTTTGGCCTAATACAATACCTTTCCTACACTAGTTGTGCGGAAAAGTAAAATAAATAGATCGCATTCGGTGGCCGCATTAAAGGAGTTTTTACAATTTGAAGAAAAAAATATTAAGGAAAACTCCTTTAATGCTGCAGCTGATACATTGACACACCGAAGAAAATATCGATGCCGTACCGTTGAAAAAGTACACTTTGTAGTAAGTGATTTTATACCGTTACTTTTTTTCCAAACTTAATACGCCAAAGTACCAATACTCAATTTTACCTATGTATTCATAGCCGCTTTAAAAAAAAACCTCATCAATTCATACATCCAAATCGATAGTCCATCCAAAATAATAGTCACTGACTTTTTAAATATTTATCACATATTTACAACGATTTATTTACATTGTATCGAAATAAAAGTTCAAGACATACACAAAATCAATGTTCGAAAATGTAAAATAAAATGAAGAAATGAGTATTGTTTGCGAACCAATTTCATCACAGTGATTGTTGCCAAACGTGTGTGCTGCTATCTGAAGCTGATGCCGTATTTTTTCGTAACCTGTGGCGAATGTATTGAAGCAACCGAAAGCAATAACGGTACATCATTTGCGGATAAATTTAATGCAGTTGTAACGGTGTTCAGCGAACAAAATTCGGTGGCCAATAGAAAAGCGGCCAATGTTTCCGATTGTAGGTAAATTTCTTTGAGTTTTGACTCCAAAAATGACATACATTGGTATGCGGATGTGCCCGCCAACCACATAGCATGAACAGTTTCGAGCATATTCGATACTAGCTGTGACATACCGATCGGCTCTCCAGGGCTTTTGGATGACAATGCACACGTTTGTGATGATACCAATTGAACGTCCCTGCCAAAGAGAAAAGTGGCCGTAAATTTAAATAGTCCAAAATAAAAAATTTCTTTTTTTTTTACCATTTATCAATATTGGCAATGATTGCAACGTTTTCCATGCGCATTTGTTCGAATGTGGCACAATGTGATGCAAGTGTTAGGTTTTGTTTCAAAATTGGCTCCCACTTGGTTTGAGGCGATGTGATACCCTGTGGAAAAATGCATGTAAAATTATAAACGAAAAATTGGATAAAATTCGTGCAAACACTCACTTGTAATACCATATCTGGAATGAAATGATCGGTGATGCCAACGAATAGCGACGGCACATAGCCCGGTCGTATCCGGCCGCAATTTTTGCTATCGCTTAGAATGTCCGTTTTTGGAATTGGCAATGTGATTAGCTTAAGCCTTTTGGAATTATTTACTTTTTTCGAACGTTCACCGCCGTTATCATTCTCATCGTTAATCTCAACATTTTCTCGTTTAACAGCAATTTCTCGATTCTCGTTCGTCTGCACCTCAGTCTCATTCAATGTGCTTTCATTTTCGATAACCGTTCTGAGTTTTGTTGGTTTTGTAATTGGAACCGGATAGACGGTGTCATCATTGGAAAATTCCAATTCGGTGGCATTGGATGGTGTTTGAAACATACGGAATGTATTGGCGCAACATTCACATTGCTCTTCATCGTTTTGTTCATCATGTTCATCTTGCGGTGCAAGCATTGGTAGAAAACTAGTCGAACTGGCACCAGTTTCTTGCTCTAGTTTTAAACCTTTTTCGAAAAAATCGTAATTGGTAATGTCTAAGTTTTTATTCTTCATATAATTGGTGACGATCTGTGGATATTGCTCAAAATTAAATTTCACTCCGGAATGTTTTTTGTGCGTACAACGTTTTTTCGGTGTACTATTCTCTTTGACTTTGGATGTGGCCGTGCTGCCACTTTGCTCGTTGGATGGTCGTTTGATAGGTAATTGTGTGCTTAATTCAGATTGGATGTCCAGTCGAACGGGCGATGCTAATGACGGTGACGGTACGGCATTACTTTCGATTCGATCATTACTCAGCGCTGGCGATGGTGGCGGCGTTTTTAGCACTTCGTCGCCCAAGACAAAAACCACACTACCACCCGGTTTCAATGTCTGTTCATTATCTACACTCGATTGTTGGCTTAATTTCACTTTCTGCAGCAACGATGCAATCAACTCCAGCTTATTATTATTTTCAACATTTTGAATGTCACTGGATTTTATTTCAAACACAGTCTTGGATTTTCGTAAGTGATTCGTGGTATTTTGCTTGCTTTTGACACTTTGCGACCGCTTAAGGTCGGTGTTTTTTATTTGGACAACATTATCAATGTTGTCAATGCCCGGCCTCCATTTTTCAATAACGATACCCTCTTTGACTGTATCGATACTCCATCGCATACGTTTCGATCTATTTCCATTCGAATCAATACTATTTGGTATGATTTGTTTTGAATTGATTTCCTCTTCATTTGTTATGTCGATTTTTTTCAATATGAAATCAATCGCCTCCGACGCCGTTTCGTACTCAAATCGATCATTGTTCGGACTAGTTACCATGAGTCGAATGGTACTATTTGGTGAACCATTTTTATTGAGGTATCCATTTTTTATATCACTCTCTAAATTATTCAATCGGCGATCATCATAATTCGATTCAGACTGTGTTCGTATAACATTTGCCGTCAGTGGATGTTCATAACCAACGGTTGCTATATTTTTTAAACAAGTTTTACTCCTTGATAGACCTTTTGATTGACTATCTTTCGTCTCTGGGTACATCGATTCAATGCGAGCACTCGACAATTCAACATGACTACCCTCCACCTCAATGTGACCTTGCTTTATTTCCGTGTAAATTTCTGGCCGTCCACTGACCTTTTCTGTTCCTCTTTCAACAGGTTTTTCTTTCACCTCCAGGCTAACATTTGAAACGGATGATTTTTTTCGTTTACCTTTGATAATTTCTTCGATTTCAATTTTATCCAACATTTTGGTGCTTTCAACTCTTTGTATATCACCGCATCGCATAAAGTACGTGAGTACGCTAAGCACTTTATTTATAGTAACTGTATGGGCTCCACATACAATTGTCTTTGCCAATCGTGATGGATTCCCAATTGAACCGTATAAATCACCAAGTTGAGCCCAGAGAACATTGTACGGATGGAATTTTGATATTTCAGACATTTTCGCTTGATTTTGATTGATTGCTATCACTGGATCGTTGTTCATGGAAGCATTTACGATTGGTGCTATTGTTGCCACCCAACCCAAATGATTGGTCAGTATTGCCGTCAGCAATGTGCTCACGAAACTAAAGAAAAACGATACAAAAAGATTAGACGAATATATTCACAATTTGGAAATGATTGAAACATACAAATTTGTATCTTTGGTATCGGCAGTGTTCAAAAGCCAACATAATTCGGTCATAAAATGTTTGGCCAAATATTTTGGTCGATCCGAATGGGTGTTGTTCAGTGAAAACCATATCGGTTCTAATCGGGGCGCTGTAAATAAATCGGTTATCCAAGTTGTCGTTGCCAACCAAGCGTGTAACATTAACTGCAGAGGAGAAAAAAAATATGCTGGTGAAAAAATGTTGAGAAAATTGACAGGGATCGACCTGGTACGAAATACTAGAGACAAGACAAGACACAGAGCTGTTATAGGTTGTAATCGGGTGCGACACTCGAAAAATTATATATATGGCATTAGTGTCGGTCATATGATATGACTCATAACTGGTACCCGCTCGTCTCTGTTACCAATAACAGATCTGCCAAAGAATATGGTACCCATCATTCAATCGTTCTTCAAAATCCCCCAAATTACCTGATGAAATTTCTTTTGATTAATGTACGCTGATTCAGCGGCTGCCCTGAGTCTGCACAGCATCGACTCAAGCAGTACAATATGTTCAGAGCAAAATAATTGCATTTCATTTTCGGCCGATTCGCTGAATCGAATGCAAACGGCCAGTCCAATTTTTGAGCGTCGTTGTGCGTTTCTCGCCTGTAACGAACAACTGGAAAAATGAATATGTGGCGGTTTCAAACTTTCCTTTCCGCTATTTTTCCGGCGTCGTATCATTTCCGGATTGCTTTTACTTTCACATTGATCACTATGCCGGCGCACCATAGACCCAGGAACACTGCAAATCGAACGGTCATCACGATTCTCATCGATATAACCGATAAAATCATTTCGTGAAAAATTGTTCTCAAACGACGTGGACATATTTCGTTGAATACGACGCTGTAAACAACCATCACTACTACGTCCATTTATTGCAGCATCCACCAATATAGCCGAGTCGATGCTTAACTTCCGGCTCGTCATATTTGGATCGGTACTAAATATGGATACAACACTGCCATGGTCCGATCGAGAACTCGACAAATCATTACCCGAAAAACCCGAGTCACAGCCACTAAAACTGCTTCGATCAAACGATGACGGTACATTCAATGGAATCGATGTGTTTGATTCCTTCTTTTCAATCGATTTGTCTGTCATACACAATGACAGCGACAATGAAATCGAATTTGTTGAATTTCCATTGGCATTTGTATCACGGTGCGTGCTTTCATTGGGTTTCACATCATTCGTGGATCTTCCTCGACAAAAACTCGTTTTTGAATGTAGCGGAGAGAGAAACACTTGCGAGCACAGAATTCGAGTCGGGTCACGAAGCCAATGCACCTTCAATGAAAATAAATTATATGTTACTATTTTTTAGCACTCGATTTGGACAATGTTTTTACCTTTAGTGATGTGCCTTTGAATGACATCGCTACCGATCCAAAAACCATTTCGCCGATATTCGTACTCTCGCCCATTGTATGATCGTATTTGTATCCATAACCATTGCAGATTTCAATAAATGACTCGGATTTGTCATTTGTTGTCTTTCCATTTTTATCGTTGTTTGTTTGATTCACCGGTATACTGACTTTTTGCACGGCACCCGAATCGAATAATAATCGTCGACCGCTCCAATCACACTCTCGAAACAACAGCACTCGCACTTGGTCGTCGGAAAATGGAAATAAACTGTTGAAGAGAAAAACAAAAATTTAACGATAAAAATAAAAGCTGACTTTTTCACACGAAAAATAATAAAATAAAGTTTTTTTCCACACAAATAATGTTGATCGTTCATTGGCATTTCGAAGCAGAATGTGAACAGAGCGCTTGATATAAATAAAAATAAACATTAAGTTCTGTTCACATACCTTTCATTCATTTGACATTAAATAAAAATTGATCGATTTCGTTTGTTCAATGAATCAATTCTTATACAGAGTGCAAATTGATAGCGAATAAAAACAATTTGCCTGCAAATCGAAGAATTCGATCAAAACAAGCAGGCAACGCAAATATACGAAGTGACGACTCGTGTTCATTCAAAAATATCGGTTTGCGTCTCTTTTTTCTTACAATAGCAGTCGAGTCGTAACCGTGTAGTCGGTCCGCACACATGTAACGATGCTGATTGCGCACTCTTTTCATTATATATGTGTCATTTGTAGCTGTGTGAGATTATTTGTGAGTTGTACGTATGTTTCTAAAAATGAAATTGCTGTCACTTTCGCATGCATAACTCAATAGATAAGTCGAAAAAAAAAATCAAATAAATGCGGATACATCTTAATCACAAAACGACCGTCAATTGTATTGTACAAGGAGACAGGCATGTCACACTCTCCAGAGTGAGATGGGAAGAAAGAAAATAATAGGCGTATAGAAAAAGAGAGAGTGTGAGCCAGAGCGAAAGACAGAACGAAAGATAGAAACCGAGAGAAGGAATGAACGATTGATAGTGGGAAAGAAGTAGAAGATAGAGAGAGGAGCAGAGAGAAAGAGAGATCAATATCACGAGCGAGATATATAGAAAGATAGTGAGATCGATGAAAAAAAAAAAATTGCGTTACACATGCAGAAATGCAGTTTTGATGTCATTTGTGAACGTCACAACTCACAACGACGTCAAATTCATCTTAATATAGTGACTAAAGAGTGCAGGTCAAACATGAACACAAATGTTATGTCGATTGAGAAAAATGTCTCGGAAATGTTCCGAATGAAAGTGCATCATTCATAATACAATTAGTTACCTTTCATTTGAATTTTTATTCTTTGAAAAACGGTCTCCACTTTTGCGTTTACTTGATTGAAATATTTTATTAAATAATGCCATTTTTTTGATACGAAATCTTTCTCCATTCACTTTACTTTTTTCTGTCTATTTATTTTGTGTTATTTTATTTAGTTCATCTCAATCAGCGTAAAATTTTCCGTAAATCGCTTCAATTATCATCGATTTAAGAAGAAAAAAACAGAATTATTTGCGGGCAATCGTGTATTTTAGATTGCTTCGATGGATTTATGTTGCTGTTGATTGAAACACTTAATTGAATGACGACTCGTCACTCTTATACTAATAGAGTAAATAAATAAACTATGTCTACTCATTTTTGGTCAATTTAGTGTGATGTTTGATTTACTTGATTTCTTCAATTTACACATTTACACAAACAATATTACGTTCACATTATATAGAATCATTTTCAAAATTGTGTTCGTTTTTGCACTAAAAACTCCATTGTGATGTATTTTTGCACCGATAAAAGTTGAATCACAAAAATTCGATGCGATACCATGATCATTATTTTTCTATTTCTCGCCTTCAAAACGACATTATTGTTCAAAAAAAAAAATGCGTTTGTTCGCGACAAAAACGATAAAAAATTGGTTCTATACTAAAAATAACAAGAAAACTCAAACTTTTACACTCAAAATGGAACGTATTTTCTAATTTTCATATGATCTGCACTTTTTTCTTTAACTTTATTTTTCTCAATGAAGAGAGCGAGAAAAAAAAACTATGCACTAATAGACACAAATGATGATATGATTATTGCATGTCGTGCACTGAGTATCAAACGACACAACAACGAGATACGTGAATTTTCGTGCAAACACACACGTTCACATATACACAGACGCTACATTTGAGTGGTATTCGAAAGTCACGTGTTCGATTGAGGCAAAGCGAAAAAAAATCTTTTTTTTTTTATATATAGACCAGTTGTAGAAGACAAAGCGAGACGCACTGAACACACTATTCAGTGGCAGTGAATGAGATGGCGCACAAAGAACAAAACGGACGAGAGAAAAAAAGTAAAGAAAAAAAAAACAAATCAAGTCATATGACTTGATTTCACAATAACGCCGCTTTATACGTATAACAAATATAAATAAAACTGTTTACAGACCCGAAGTGTACGATGAGAGAAGTACCAACAACACACACACAGATCTTGTGGTGGTGTATGTACGCAAACGCACGAAGATCGCATCGGGTATATGTTCATTGCCTCGAGATAAATGTATGTAGACACTTCGTTCGGCTGCGATTCGGTGTTTCTATCTTTTTTTTTTTGCTTGAATTTTTATTATGTTTACTGGATTTGGTGAGACTGCACTCTGGTGTGGATGCGTTTGGCGCGCATATCAATGTTTATGCACAGCTGTCCCAATTTTCGACATAAATTCAGTTGTTGTTCTCTTTGATTTTGTCTATCGCCTGAGTTTATGTGATTCTTTTGATTCACATGCTAATTTTGAGCGCCCGAGACTACGCCTTTTTTAAATTCAGGGATAATCGCTTTCAATTTTCAAGTTATTTTTAATGAATAAAAGATTAACTTATTAAATTCGTAAAGATTTATTAAATGTTCCATAAAATTTGACATTGAAATTTTGTTGATAACTTTTTTTTAGTAATATAACACAGTAAATATGGCACATCTCGTGAATTTTACGTTATTCAATTCAATAGATTTACATTGTAAAAGGAAACATTTCAACTGTAGAAAAATGTCAATTGAAAATATCAAATATTTTTGATTTAACGTAAAACTAATTTAAATTTAAAAAAAAATTCTTTGATAGTTCAAAATTGTGTAACTCATACTCATAATATCCAATTGTATGACGTGTCTCGTTTCATCTCGATCAATTTGAAGTCCATCTGTTTCATTGCCCGTTTTGTTGCTAAATACACATCTTCTCTGACGTAGATTGTGATTTTGCACGCTCCAACTAATTTCTCACGCTCTTTATTCAATACCAATAAGTCGAGAGTTCTAGCGTGTACCAGAAAATTTGCATCTCGAAAATATTCCACTTTAATTTTGTTCACTTTCTCTGCATGGCGAACGAATAATAAAATTTCATTAAAACTGGCCAATGCAAAATGAATGCGTTTCAAATTCAAAAGGATATATGGAAGTGATTTTAGATCAGTAATAAAACAACTTTCTTGGACACGTAACTCTTCCAACTTTCTCAAAGTACCAACATTGACAAAATTTGTGTCCAATTCGACATTAAATTTCGCCAAACCTTTTACTGAAGCCAATTGATCGATATATTCTTGACAAATCCGAGATCCGTAATGAAAATGTATATGTAGTTTCTTATAAAATCCAGACGAGTAGAGCTCATTTAGTAAACGGCAAAATAAGTGGAATTTAACATTGCCATCATTAGTAATCTCCAATGTGTCAAATTTGATGTTTGACTTTTTGAACAACTCTCTATTTGACCAGAAAAGTTCCATGTCGACAGAAAACTTCTTAATTGTTGTGTTTAGCTCAAATAATGTTTTTAATGCTGGAATTTCCTTCGAAATAGAACGTTTCAATTCAAAATGCTCCAATGCTGGGTAAATTCTATGTGTCCATTGGTCTTCGTTTGGTTGTCGGTCCAAAGATAAATATTTAATATTTGAGGAGCAAACAGCAATCAATTCGCCCAATACATTTTCATTTTCCTTCTTATAGCGACAACCATTTAATATTAAACTTTCAGCTTTAGACAGAATTTCTTTCATTTCGGTAGACACAGCCATTGTTAAACGACCAAGAAGATCAACAATTTTGATTCTTTTAATTGATGTTGAATTTTTCAATGCAGCTACAAACTTCATCATATGATTCTCAGCATCATTGTTAAGGTATACGTTTTGGAGGAAATCGATAAAACAATCTATCTTGATACTGTTAAGGTAAAAACAATATGAGTCCAGGCATGAGTAGAATTCTGCTTCTGCGGCTCCATAGTTTAGTTGAAAACAATGACCGGCGATTCGTTGCATTCGTTTACATGTTTGCCCCATAGCTGTCAAATCCTTCAACGATAAATAGTCGAATACTTCCTCGAAACAATCGATGTTAAGTTTGAAAATATCAGCCAATTGTTGCTCACCGTTCACAGCAGCTGGATTATTGTCTTCATCGTTTGATTTCATTTTTTTGGCACTTGGTCCACTTTGATCGGCGTTTTGTATTTGGTTCATTTTGTCTCCGTTTTGATCTATTGATTACAAAAAAACAAAGAATGCTCATTTAAAATTCGAAATCATTTTTAATGAATAAAAATCAGTGAAAAAACCACAATATTGACATTTTGTGCTATGGTGTATCTCTATCGACTCTGTCTGTTGAGTGTATTTCACAATATAATGTATTAGTACGGAAAGCTTGTGAAACAAGTTTTATTCTACTCCACATTGTTAACCATAATATCACACAATATTCAAGAAGTGTAGTTTCTATCATTGATGATAGAACAAAACACAAAATCTTACCTTAAATTTAATGTAGAATAATTAAACCAGAAAATACAATGCAATTCTGTTGAGCTTTTCTCTTCAAATGACAACTGAGTCATTTTCTTGATAAGCAAATAGACACTTCATTGAATCAAGAAGTGCTTTCCAATGAACTGATAAGAAATAAATACAAATTCAAATATTAAGTAAAGTGTGTACTCAACCATATGATCGTTTAAATTCATATTTCTTCTGTGGATATTCGTTCTTAAAAGCAATAAATTAAAGTGACAGTTTTGAACATTTAAATAATGAGATGAGATAAATTAAGAAGTCGTAAGATGGAATTTAAAGAGAGAATTTGTAAAGCAGATATGATATGTTGTGTTTAGCAGAGTTAAGTTTGAAGTGATTTTATTCATGAAAAGTATTGGTATTTATACAAATTTAGAATAATAGAAAATAGTACATATAGTGGGATTGACTTTATCAATATATGAATCATTAACATTCGTATTTCAAATTTAGTTTCATTTTTACTGCTTTGTATATACGTGCAAGCGAATATATTAACCTGTTTAAATCATTAACACTGTCCGTCTGTTTCATGGCCCATTTTGTTGCCAAATAGATTTCTTCCCTTACGTAGATCAGGATCTTGCATGCTCCAACTAATTTCTCACGCTCTTTATTCAACCCCAATAAATCGAGAATTTTACCTTTTCCATCGTAATGTGATCCACTTCGAAAAAGTTCCACTCTAATTTTGTTCACTTTCTTTGCGTGGCGAACGAATGGTAAAATGCTATCCGAACTATTAGTATATACAAAACGAATTCGTTTCAGTTGCGAGAGCATATGTGGAAGTGAGTGCAGTTCAGAAATAAACTGAGCGCGTAGTTCTTCCAAGTTTCTTAAAGTGCCAATTCTTAAAGTAATCGATTCTGAACACAATCCGACATGTTATTTCACCAATCTATTTACCGAAGCCAATTCATCGATGACTTCTTGACGACACCAAAAATCTTTTTTGAAATGCAATTTCCTATAAAATCCAGAGTCGTAGAGCTCATTCAGCAACCGGCAACATAAATGGAAGGAATCTACCTTGCCATCATAATCAATCGCCAATATTATAAATATTTAACATTTGTGCAAACAGCAATCAATGATGCCAATTCATCTCCATTTACATCGTAAAATTTACCATTTATTTTTACACTTTCCGCTTTACTTAAAATTTCTTTCATTTCGTTAATCAGAGGTATTCTTGTATGAAAATAACAAATTTCGATTCCTTTCATTGATGTTGAATGTTTCAATGCAGCTACAAAATCTATTATATAATTCTCATCAGCTTCGGACTCATATTCAAGTTGTACGTTTTGAAGGAAATCGTTAAAACAATCTATCTTGATACTTTTAAGGAAAAAACAATTTAAATGAATAGTTTCTACGAATTCTGCTTGTGCGGCTCCATAGTTTAGTTGAAAACAATGACTGGCAATGCGTTGCATTCGTTTACATGTTTGAGCCAAGATTGCCAATTCCTTCAGCGATAAATAGTCGAAAGCTGCTTCGAAACAATCGATGTTAAGTTTAAAAATATCAGCCAATTGTTGTTCACCGTTCACAGCAACAACAGCCCGTTCATCTGGATTATTGTTTTCATCATTCGATTTCGTCCTCTTGGTACTTGTTCCACTTGGATCGGCGCTTTGTGTTTGGCTCATTTTATCTGCTTTGTAGGTCCGTTGATTACATGAGATAAAGGACATCCCTTTGGAAAGTCAAAAATATCCCAAATAGTACTCCGGCTTTTTGAACTTGATACGATATATTATAGTGTAACACAAGCAACGAAAAACTTTTACTCTTTGTGGTTCCAATTACTGATGTGATTTTTTTCCTTCTTTTTTTCTATGCTTTGACACTTCATTGAATGGAATTATTTTCCAGTGAAGTGACAACCACCAAGTACAAATAAAAATGTTAAGTAAAATATTTGATAACATGTTCGTTTAAATTCAGAAATTCAATTGCTTTACTTTATTGGGAACAGTTTTTCAAAAATAAAAATGCGCTCAGTTTTTATTAAATTTTTTAAAAAAGAAATTAGGCAGAATCAAATGTAAATAAAGAGTCTTACAGGAGTAAGACGAACTTTTCCGCACGGTGGTAGATGCGTATTCTATTAAGCTATTTGAAAATAATATTTGTTCGATTTTTCAAGCCTTTCAAGCGGCGTTAAGTTTGTGGCCAAAAAGTGTGTTCGGCATCGAAATATTCTTTTATTTAATAGCAGAAGTACTCGGAAAAGATTTTTCACACTTCATGATGAACCCATTTGTACGACATTTGAAAGAATTCTATTTTCTATAAAACACTATAAAAAATATGTCTGACGTTAATTTTGCCATAAACATTATTTTTGAAACACTTTTCATACAAAAGTAAAACAAAATGGATTTTTGTATGGGAATCATACCTGTATGGTATCGTAAGCACGTGAAACTTTGCACAGGTTATTTTTTTCACAAAAAAAACCATTCGAAAAGTTTGGAGAAATTTCAACGAAAATTATGAGTACCTCCCATACAAAATATTCTTTTTTGAACCAAAAATTGAAAATTTTGTATGGGAGGTACTCCTAATTTTGATTAAAATCTCATCAAACTTTCAGAATGTTATTTTTTGTGCAAAGTTTCACGTCATTAAGGTGACGGCATGGCTCCCATACAAAAATGCAATTTTTTGGTGATTTTTTCGAGGAAACTGTATCAAAAAGTGATTGTATCTCAAAATTAACCTCGTGCCAAAAAAAACCCCCAATACATATTTTTGAGTGTTTAAGTCTACATTAAGTATGACTTTTGGACGAAAATTGGACTCTTTTCCATAGGTATCACTCCAGGCATGACAATTTTTTCCATCGACCAAAATCGCTCAAAATCTAATGATTTCTATTCCTCGGGACCCCCAATCATCCTGTACAGTCAGATTTTAAATAACTTTTCTGGGGGGTGAGATAATCGATGGACAAATTTTGCGTACGGCGGACAACGTACGACGTACGACGTGGAACAGACCCACACCAACCATGCTCAAAACGGCCTGATTCGGGTTCTCTGACCTCAGAAACGTCCAGAAAACATGTTTTTGAGGTTTCGTTAATTTTGACCCATTGCAATACTTCCCCTTTCACACTAGGTGTGTGCGGAAAAGTTAAAGGTACAAAATATACGTATTTTACAATGCAAGTCATAGCATTTTCACCAAAGTGTCCAATTGTACGATGTGTCTCGTTTCATTTCAATCAATTTGAAGTCCTTCTGTTTCATTGCCCATTTTGTTGCAAAGTACACTACTTCCTCGACGTAAATTGTAATTTTGTGTGCTCCAACCAATTTCTCACGCTCTTTATTTAACGCCAATAAATCGAGAATTTTATTCAATCCAAATAAACATTCCACTTTAATTTTGTTCACTTTCTTTGCATGGCAAATAAATGGTAAAATATCATCAGAACTGGCTTTTATGAAATAAAGGCGTTTCAGTTTCGAAAGCATATGTGGAATTAACTTCAGATCAGAAATAAAGTTAGTTGCAGTGCCTAGTTCTTCCAAGTTTCTTAAAGTACCTAAAAGTAAATGTGTCTTCAATTCGAAATGAAATTTCACCAAACCTTTTACTGAAGCCAATTGATTGATAAATGCTTGAGGAATCCGAAGTCCGGGATAAAGAAAATGCATATGTAGATTCTTATAAAATCCAGACGCGTAGAGATCATTTAGCAAACGGCAAAGTAATTTGAATTCATAAGTGTTAAATTCATCACACTCCTTTCCAAAACCAATCGACAATGTATCAAATTTGATGTTTGACTTTTTGAACAACTCTCTATTTGACCAGAAAAGTTCCATGTCGACAGAAAACTTCTTAATTGTTGTGTTTAGCTCAAAAAATGTTTTTAGGCCTGGTATTTCGTCCGAACGAGAACTTTTCAATTCAAAATGCTCCAATGCTGGGTAAATTCTATGTGTCCATTGGTCTTCGTTTGATTGTCGGATCAAATATAAATATTTAACATTTGAGTAGCAACCAGCAATCAATTCGCCCAATACATTTTCTTTCATATCGTAATGACAATCTATTGTTACACTTTCTGCTTTACACAGAATTCCTTTCATTTCGGTAGACACAGCCATTGTTAAATGACCAGAATAATCAAAAATGTTGATTATTTTAATTGATGTTGAATGTTTCAATGCAGTTACAAACTTTATCATATAATCCTCTTCATCATCAAGTAACCAAAGTCGTACGTTTTGAAGGAAATCGATAAAACAATCTATCTTGACCAAGTTAAGGATAAAAGACGGTAGGTATGGATAGAATTCTGCTTTTGCGGCTCCATAGTTTAGTTGAAAACAATGACCCGCTATTCGTTGCATTCTTTTACATGTTTGCCCCATAGCTGTTTGCCACATAGCTTAAGTTTGAAAATATCAGCCAATTGTTGTTCACCGTTCGCAGCAACGACAGCTCGTTCACCTTGATTATTGTCTTCATCAATTGGCTCTATTCCCTTAGTATTTTTATCGGTCATTTTGTTTGCTGTATCGGTCTATTGGTTAGATGAACCAAAGAATGTTCAATTAACACACTAAATCAAATTTAGTGAATAAAAATTAGCACAATGACCAAATTATTGACATCTTGTGTGATAGTATATTATCATTACATCGCTTCATTATAGCATGAATACGAAACAAGTTTTATTCTACCCTGCATTGTTAAATACAATATAATAATTCATGTAGTGTGATTCCCATCACTGACGCAACTAACAAGAACTAAACGCAAAATGCTTACCATCAAATCAAATGTAGAATTATTAAAACGATAAACGCAAATCAATTCTGATCTTTGTTCTCTTCTATTGACAACTGAGTTATTTTTCTGGTTATTTATTGTGACATTTCATTCCAATGAACTGACGTTTAATAAGTACAAATTCAAACATTAAGTAAAGTGTATATCCAACCACATAGTAATCGTATTTTTCAATTCATACTTTTTCTGTGTATATTTCCTCTTGAAAACAATAAATAATGTGAGAGTTTTGAACATTTAAATGAATAAGATGCGATAAACTATGAAATTGTAGGCCATCTTACCATTTAAAAATACAATTACCATAGCTTATAATATACATCAGTGATAAAATAACAGCTAGTGAAATTTATTTAAATTGATTTATTAGTATCATTATTTAAACTATAAAAAGGTCGATTTTAAATATATCAAACATTTTTGATTTAACAAAAAAATGACTCCATAAAACTAATTTTAAAAAAATATATAAGAATAAATCTTTGACAGTTAAAAATTGTGTGGCTCATACTCAATATTTCCAATCGTACGATGTGATTCGTTTCATTTCGATCAATTTGAAGTCCGTCTGTTTCATTGCCCATTTCGTTGCCAAATACACATCTTCGCTGACGTAGATCATGATTTTGCGCGCTCCAACTAATTTCTCACGCTTTTTATTCAACGTCATTAAATCGAGAATTTTATCAATCTGATCGAAATGTGATCCACTGCATAATTGTTCCACTTTAATTTTGTTCACTTTCTCTGCATGGCAAATAAATGGTAAAATGTCATCAGAACTGGCCTTTATGAAAAAAAAGCGTTTCAGGTTCGAGAGCATAAGCGGAAGTGACTTAAGATCTTCAAAAGAACAACTGTGGTATACACAAACCTCTTCCAAGTTTCTCAAAGCACCAACTTTGGCACTAAACATTTTAAATGCGGCTTGAAATTTCACCAGTCCTTTTACTGTAGCTAATTGATCGATAGTTCCTTGATTAGTCCCGAAGCTGTCGTCAAAATAAAGTTTCTTATAAAATCCAAACTCGTAGAGCTCATTTAGCAAACGGCAAAATAAATGAAAATCAACATTGCGCTCATGAATAATCTCCAATGTATCAAATTTGATGTTTGAATTTTTGAACAACTCTCTGTTTTGCCATAAGAGCTTAGCATCGACAGAAAATTGTTTAATTGTTGTGTTTAGCTCAAAGAATGTTATTAATGCTGGTGTTTCTTGACTACTCTTCAGATCCAATTCAAAATGTTCCAAAGCTTGATAGATACGGTGCATCCATTTGTATTCGTTTACTTGTGAAAGTTGTCCATCTAGTGATAAATATGTGATATTTGAGCAAGCGGTAGTCAATGCGTCCAATTCATTTTCATTTTCATCATAACCATATATTTTCACACTTTCGGCTTTACTGAGAAGTACTTGCATTTCGTTAATCCAATCCATCGTTAAACGACCATTAATTTCGAAACTTTTAATTGATCTTGATTGTTTCAATTCAGTTACAAAACCTATCATATGATTATGCGTAGCATTCTCAACTCCAGAGTTATCAAACTCATCTTCACCATCTTCGTCATCTCCGTAATTTGTAAGATATACGTTTTGTAAGAAATTGTTAAAACAATCTATCCTGACACCATCAAAGAAAACACCATCTTTCCAGAATTCAGCTTGTTCAGCTCCATAGTTTAGTTGAAAACAATGACCGGCAATTCGTTGCATTCGTTTACATGTTTGTCCCATAGCTGTAAAATCCTTCAGCGATAAATAGTCGAACACTTCTTCGAAACAATCGATGTTAAGTTTGAAAATATCAGCCAATTGTTGTTCACCGTTTACAGCAACAACAGCACGTTCAGCTGGATTATTGTCTTCATCATTTGATTTCATTTTTTTGGCACTTGGTCCACTTTGATCAGCATTTTGTTCTTGGTTCATGGTGTTTGTTTTCTCGACCTGTTAATTACATGAAAGAGAGAAATTTCATTTAAAACACACAGAAATATTATTAATCAATAAAAATCATTGAAAGAATTACAATATTGAAATCTTGTGTTATAGTGCAACGCAATCGACTCGGTTTACTATGTCACATTTTTTTCACAATAGTATTAATACAGAAAGCCTGTAACACATGTTTTATTCTACCGCGCAGTGCCACCCATAATAATAAACTTTATCAAAATAATATGGTTCCAATCACTGAATAAAAATAAGAAGAAACAAACGCAAAAGCTTACCTTAAATTTTATGTAGAATAATTAATACAATGCAATTCTCTATAATTTTTCTCTTCAAATGGCAAATGAGATATTTTTTTGATAAGGAATTTGACACTTCATTGAATCAAGAGTGCGTTCCAGTGAACTGACATTTATTAAGTACAAATTCAAATATCAAGTAAATTTTGTACTCAACCATATGACTATTTAAATTCATAATATGCTTATTAACCCTCTAATGCATTAATTTTTTTTCGACGTGAGAACTATTTTTCTATGATTACTTTGGTTTCAAATTCCTTAAAAAAATAATCGAAATTCAAAAAGTTGCATAGTTTAGTCAAAAAATGCTATTGACAAATTTGGAGAACAATCGAATCCATTGTTTAAACTGCTATAAAATTGCTATAAACGAAGAGAGAAATAATTTTTTTTGTCAAATTTCTGTTTTCGCGTACATTTGTGTTTATAATTAAACAACCGTGTTTTTTTCACTTGTCAAATGACCGGCAAATGAAAGCCTGAACCCTGCTGAAAATATTGTAATTCATAAATAGAATCATTTGTTTTTAATTATATATTTTAGACAATAATTTATACACCCTGCCTAAAGGCAGGGCTATGCACTAGAGGGTTAATTCATATTTCTTATGTGTACATTTCTTTTTGAAAGCAATAAATTAATGTACCAGTTTTGAATATTTAAATAAATGAGATGCGATAAATTATGAAATAGTAGTCCATCTTACCATTTAAGGAGAGAATAAAAGCAGATCCGATAAATTGTCAGTGTTAACACAATAAATATGACACAGCTACTGAATTTTATGTTATTCAACTCATTACATTTATTATATATGGATTTTTTCTCAATTTAAACTCTCGAAAATGTCGATTGGAAATATACAAAAAAAAAATGATATAAGAAAAAAAAACTCAATACAACTAATTTGATTCAGAAAAAGTAAAATGCAGAAAAAATCAAATAAAAACTTAAAAATCCCAATCGTACGATGTGATTCGTTTCATTTCGATCAATTTGAAGTCCGTCTGTTTCATTGCCCATTTCGTTAGCAAATATACATCTTCCGGGACGTAAATCGTGATCTTGCGTGCTCCAACTAATTTCTCACGCTCTTTATTCAATGCAAACAAATCAAGTACGTTGTCGTTTTCATCGAAATGTGATCCACTCAAAAGCTCTTCAACTCTAATTTTGTTCACTTTCTCTGCATGACGAATAAATGGTAAAATGTCATCCGAACTAGCATAATCAGAATGAACGCGTTTCAGATTTAAAAGAATACCTGGAAGTGATTTCAGACCAATAAGAAAACAACTTTGACGGATGCATAGTTCTTCCAGGTTTCTCAAAACACTAACATTGACATTTTTATCAAATTTGAGTCTAAATTTCACCAAACCTTTTACTGAAGCCAATTCATCGATCACTTCTTGATGCATCCAATATGGGCTATTAAAATGCAGTTTCTTATAAAATCCAGAATCGTAGAGCTCATTTAGCAAACGACAAAATAATTGGAATTCAACAATGCCATCACCGTCATCATAATTAATCGCCAATATATCAAATTTGATATTTGAATTTTTGAACAACTCTCTGATTGACCAAAATAGTGTCATATCGACCGAAAATTGCTTAATTGTGGTGTTTAGATCAAAGAATATTTTTATTTCTGGTATTTTTGCCCGAAAACCATAACTCAATTCAATATGTTCCAATGATGGGTAGATTCGATGCATCCATCGATGTCCCTTTCTCAGAGATAAATATTTAAGATTTGAGCAAGCAGTCAATGCGTCCAATTCATTTTCATTTTCATCATAACCGTGTATTCTTACGCTTTCAGCCTTACTTAGAACTTCTTTTATTTCATTAATCCGCGGCATTTTTGAACGAAAATCACTAATATCGATTTTTTTAAATGATGTTGAGTGTTTCAATTGAGTTATAAAATTTATCATACGATTATATCTAGCATTCTCGTCTTCCTTTCCGCCATACATAAAGTATACGTTTTGTAAGAATTTGTTAAAACAATCTATTTTGACACCGTTAAGGTCAAAACCACCTTTATTGAAATCTGCTTCTGCAGCTCCATAGTTTAGTTGAAAACAATGACCGGCTATGCGTTGCATTCGTTTACATGTTTGACCCATGGCTGCTAAATCCTTCAGCGATAAATAGTCAAACACTTCTTCGAAACAATCGATGTTGAGTTTAAAAATATCAGCCAATTGTTGTTCTCCGTTCACAGCAGCAACAGCACATTCAGCTGGACTATTTTCTTCATCATTCGATTTAATTTTGTTGACATTTGTTTCACTTTGATTAACGCTTTGTTGTTGTTGTTGGTTCATTGTATCTACTTTGTCCGTCTCTTGATTAAAGAAAGTTCGAAAGAACGCAAAATGCTTACCTTCTATATAATGTAGAAATTTTTTTGTTCTGTTTTATTTTTCCTCGTCAAATGACAACTGACTTAACTTTCTGATTATTTATTTTGACATTTCATTCCAATGTGTCAGTTCATTGTTAAGTACAAATTCAAATGTTAAGTAAAGTGTGTATTTAATAATATGATTGTTAAAATATTGAAACAAAAATTTTAAAGAAAAATTAACTGACTCTTATGTTAAATTTCTTATCCATATATTAAATTGAAAAAATGTTATAAATGATGTTCAATCGAATTTAGCGTCGTGTTGCTACTAGCGTCGGTTTCATTGAGACAAGTCTCCTTTGTATCTCTAACAATCCAAATTGGACTTCATTGCTTCTGTATTTCGAAAAGCATTGAAGCGATGACTGAAAAAAGAATCATTTTGGTTGATTTAGAAGCTCGTGGAACATTCATGACCTTATCCACTGATAAAATGTATTTTCCCTGGTCAAATTACGTCAAAAGTTCCAGTGAAGTATTAATTTTGGATTCTCTTCCTTCAATTTTAAGTTTTCTTAAAGTTGAGCGATTTTGATTGATAAAGTCCAAAAAATGGTCGTTGATTTCAAAATAGTCTTTGTCCAATGTAAATACCTCCAATTCGTCGAATGACGGTGGTAATTTCTCTGCAAGTTTGCATAAAATGATAATACCAAAGAAAATTCTTTCACATTTTCAAAGCAACACTTGACTAGAGCTGGGCACGAACATCAATGTCTGACTGTGATCGGTCGTTCGTGTGCGTTTTTTTCCTTTTTTGTGATCGGTCGTTCGTTCGTTGAAGTTATTAATGGTCGGTCGGTCGTTCGTAAAAATTGAAATGTTCGTTGTGTTCGTTCGTATGTGCGATCGAACACCGAACACTTGCGGACGTCCAGATGCTCGAAGCAAAACTGTAAAATCAGGTTTGTTAAATAATTTATAATTGGACAAATTTAAAGAAAAAAATATTTAAATAAATAAATTTTTAAATATTTTCTAATTCATATAAATTTTCTTTCTCAAGTGTTCAAAATATTAATTTTTTTTATTACGAAATGTTATGAAATTCATCTTTTATTTCATCATTGAAAATATGAGGTTATTTCAGGTATAGACTATATTTTAATTTCCTAAAATTCGTAATAAGAAAAGGAGCGAGTACGACGTTTCCCCCTTTGCTAAGCGAAATAAATCCGATATGCGGCGCTGATTTAAATGTCACTCTATGTCATTCCACAATGATACATTTTTTGGCTTGACAATATATAAGCTCTTCATTCAACATGCATAATTTTTGAACGGTCGAGTAAAAAAAAGAAACATATCATAAAATATTCTTCTTACGTTTATTTTAAATTTATTTGTTTAAAAATAACAATAATTTCAATTTTTTTTTCATAGATTGAACAAGAATCTAATGTAAAAAGTAATACCAATGCGACACCTACCGTTAAAATAGAAAAGGAAACTTATTTGGAATTGTAACATTTTGGTCCGCCATAACAGCATCTTCGTTTTGCTTCTCTGTGATTGGTCAAGTAAAACGAAGATGCTGTCATGGTGGACAAAAATGCTACAATGGATACCAACTAAGTTTCTTTTTGCATTTTTACGGTAGGTGTCGCATTGTCATTACTATTTACATTGGATTCTTATTTAATCGATGAAACATTTTTTGTTGAAATTATTGTAATTTATAAACAAATTAATTTTTTTATAAAAAAAAAATTTAATAAATTTTTTAATGAAAAATGTTAGAAAAATATTTTATGACATGTTTTTTTTTCAACGATTCAATAATTATGAATGTGTATGCATTTTAAATGAAGAGCTTATATATTGTCAAGCCAAAAAAGTATTATTGTGAAATGACAGAGTGACATTTACATCAGCGCCGTATATCGAATTAATTTCGCTTGGCATAGGGGGAAATATTTTGACAGATAGTACTCGATCCTTTAATATTTTGTTAGTGTTCAAATTAAGAACATAAATGAATATGAATTAGAAAATATTTGACATTTATTTAATTATTATTATTATTTGTAGAATATCAAAATATTTAACAGAGAATTGCAAACTCGACTTGACAATTTTTGCGCCGAACATCCGGACGTCCGGGCGTGTTCGGTGTTCGATCGCACATACGAACGAACACAACGAACATTTCAATTTTTACGAACGACCGACCGATCATTAATGATTTCAACGAACGAACGACCGACCACAAAAACATATTTTTTCAATGTACGAACGAACGACCGACTGTTTGTGCCCAGCTCTGCACTTGACATCGTCCATAGCAATAAAATAATTTGCAGATCGAACATTGAATACTTTTAGACTTGGCATACATGTATGCAGAAAATTAAGTTTTTGGTCGCTGCTTTGCCGAACAATTTCAAACTATATAATTGTCGATTTGATTTACAAATGTCGTCGGTGATCGATGAGGTTTTCGACCGACGCATTTGATGTTACAGGTTTTCATAACCTTTAATGACGCAATCCACGCAAAAATTTCATTGAACTCATCACGTCAAATATCTGAATGTCACCACGGATAGTATCTATTTTTCTGTTTCTCATTTTATAGACGTTGGTGATATCAAATTTCTTGTTTATGTCGTTTCTTTTCAATGTCAACGGCCCGCTTATAGCACCCATTGATTAAATCGTTGATATTCAAATATTTGAAAATTTCCTCCAGACAATAGTCGCCTAAATACGTTATGTTGGGGGGTTGATTTAAACTCTTCGCCGTAAGCTTCTTCGTTGAATTGCCGGTGGATCGATGTCACATTGGTAAATTCTATTTTGCAGAGCATGTTGATTTTTTTTTTTTACTTTTTAAAGAATTGGTTTTTATCTCAGAAACCAGCCGATTACAATGGCAAAAGAATAAATTTGGTTATCAATTGTAGATATGATGTGAACTGGTTTTGTGGTGGATCCGGCCTGGTCGACAACTCCATGAAGTTCGTTATTTTTTCGATTTTCCCATCGGAAAAGCGGAAAAATCGATTGGTAGTCTTTTTCGTCGTACACACGTATCAAGTTGTGTACAACGCTGTATGTTGTACGCAGTAGATGCATACGCATCCACCAAATGAGCCCCTCTATGATAGGTTAGGAGGGGTCCGAGGAAAAAACTGATGATGCCAATCGCCAGAGCATAAAAAATTATCCAAGGTTGATACACCCTTTGGGAATATTCGAGCTCCAAAGACGAAGAATCGAGGTAGAAAGAAAAAAAACTACCTCATCGCGTATTTTTTTCATACAAAATGCACTACGGGTCAATCTGACCCAGACACACGGGATTAAGTTGTAAACACAACACACGGGTCTAAGGTTAAGCAGTTTTCTGTCAACTTGGTACTTTTCTGGTCAAACAGAGAGTTGTTCAAAAAGTCAAACATCAATTTGATACATTGGAGATTATTCATGATCGCAATATTGAATTTCATTTATTTTGCCGTTTGCTAAACGAGCTCTACGAGTCTGGGTTTTATAAGAAACTTTTTTTTGACGGCAGCTCCATCAGGATTCATCAAGTAATTATCGATTAATTGGCTTCAGTAGAAGGACTGGTGAATTTTCGTGCCACATTGGATGCAAATGGTGTTAAAGTTGGTGCTTTGAGGAACTTGGAAGAGTTTTGCGTATACCACAGTTGTTCTATTGTAGATCTTAAGTCACTTCCGCTTATGCTCTCGAACCTGAAACGCTTTTTTTTTTCATAAAAGCCAGTTCTGATGACATTTTACCATTTATTTGCCATGCAGAGAAAGTGAACAAAATTAAAATGGAACAATTATGCAGTGGATCACATTTCCATCAGATTGATAAAATTCTCGATTTAACGGCGTTGAGTAAAGAGCGTGAGAAATTAGTTGGAGTGCGAAAAATCATGATTTACGTCAGTGAAGATGTGTATTTGGCAACGAAATGGGAAATGAAACAGACGGTCTTCAAATTGATCGAAATGAAACGATTGACATCGTACGATTGGGAATATTAAGTATTAGTCACACAATTTTGAACTGTCAAAGATTTATTCTTACACATTTTTTTGTAAATTAGTTTTATGCCATCATTTTTTGTAAAATCAAAAATGTTTGATATTTTCAATCGACATTTTTCTAAGGTTTAAATTTTTCCTTTTACATAATAAATTCCAATGATTCGAATAGCATAAAATTCAGTAGCTGTGTCATATTTACTGTTTTATCACTGACAACTTATCGGATGTGCTTAAAAAGTGTCCTATTTGAATTGTAAGATGGACTACTATTCCATAATTTATCGCATTTTATTTATTTAAATGTTCAAAACTATCTTATCACATTAATTTATTGCTTTTAAGAAGAAATGTCCACAGAAAAAATAAATATGAATTCAAAATCATTTTATGAATTGAATCGATCGTGTGGTTGAGAACATACTCTACTATTTGAATTTGTGCTTATAAATTGCCTAACTTTCAACGAAATGTCAAACTGATTATCAGAAAAAGTGACTCATTCAGAGAGAAGAACTCAACAGCATTGTATTGTTTGCTGGTTTACATAATTGATGGTAAGCATTTTGCGTTTAGTTCTTTTTATTTTCATCAATGATTGAAACCACACTACTTGAATACTATACGTTCTAATACATAATGTAAATTATTGTGAAATACATGAAATATTACAGAGCCGACAGATCTCAACAGTGTGGTCCTTCTGCTGGTTTTTACTCGTATTCATAAAAAGTATTTCTGTAGCGATTTAATGAAGAGAATAATCGAGTTGAGGGTGATTTTGTTGATGTAAACGTAGAACAGTAATTGGCTGATACTTTCGGCATAAATGGTTTTACGATCAGAAATGGGAAAATGCTTGTCAAAACTGTAGAATGCTAGTTAAAGTAGAAAAGACTTTAAAATTCATTTTGATTTATTTGATTCTTACATTCTCTGAAAGATTACAATATAACGTGATCAATATTTTAATGTTTGTGTGCAGTAACTAAGTTAAAGACGTTCAAAGACAATCAGACAATTTGTTTTTCCATCAGGAGGGAAAAAGTCAGGATAACTTGTGCTCTTCCATCCTTCAAATGTGGAATATATTGGCGGATTTTCTAACCACAAATAAATAATTTTCAAACTTTTACATTTTGAAAGAATGGAGGTCGTTTCTTTTGTATCACTTAGAAACTTAGTCAAAGAATTCATGGTTTTACTCAGAGCTGTTAAATGTTTTAAGTTCAAGTCATTTGGGTAGTATAGTTTTGGCTTCAAAACAAGATGATCAATGTTGTCGTGTCGAAGGATAAAATTGAACAGGTGAATATCGTAATCAAATTCATTGATGCCGCTTACAATTACAGTTCGCAGCTGTGGCATTTCGAATGGAACATGCCGAATGTAGTCACCGGTCTCAATTTTGCTCTTTAATGTGAACTTTTCAAGGGCACGGAATTGAATCTCTTCGCCACTGTAGTGATAGAGGTGATTGTTGGGCACCCATAGTTCCAGCTCATGCAGTCGAGTGATGTTATTCAATGATTTTAGAACTTCCACATCAACGTAACTTTGTAAAATGACCTTTTTTACATGAGGATTTCGAATGAACATTTGAATGACGGTGGGTGCTGGAATATCTTCAATATTGCGTAAAATGATCGTTTCTAGATGTTCAACCGGTGCTTCAAATGTTTTTGGTTCAATGAATTCAACTTCTTCCAGCTCCATTTCTTTCAAATTTGGGAACCATATGTTTAGTTCACCTAATTCAGCACCTACTCGACTGCAAACAATTTTTAATTTTCGCACTTTTTTCATTTTTACTTTTTACTTTTCCGCACACAGTGTAAGATGAAAAGTATTGTAATCGGTCAAAATTTTGAAAACTTCAGAAACATGTTTTCTGGACGTTTCTGGGGTCAAAGAACCCGAATCAGGCCGTTTTGAGCAGTGATGAGCACATTAGCTGGCTAATTTGCCATCACTGTGTACACCGGCTAACGAATGCGTAAGCCAGCACTAACACACGTCAGGAGAATTGGACGTTTTCACACGCATATTATCATACACAGTCACACAGACAGTGTAGACAGTTAGCTGGCTAACGATTGGTGTACACCAAATGTTGGTATACACCGAGGCTAAGACAACGCTGGCTAACGCAAAACCATCACTGGTTTTGAGCATGGTTTATGTTAGTCTGTACGTCGTACGTCGTACGCAATTTTTTTTTAGCAAGATTGCGCTCATCGTAGAAACTTAATTCAAAATCTGACTTTACAGGATGATTGAAGGTCGCGAGGAATAGAAATCATTAGATTTTGAGCGACTTTGGTTGATGGAAAAAAATTTCATGCCTGGAGTGATACCTAGGAAAAAGAGTCCAATTTTCGACTAAAAGTCATACTTAATGTAGACTTAAACACTCAAAAATATGAATTGGGGGGTTTTTTGGCACGAGAAAACCGAATCCGAGGTTAGTTTTGAGATACAATCAATTTTTAATACAGTTTCCTTGAAAAAATCACAAAAAATTTGGATTTTTGTATGGGAGCCATGCCTGTATGCTACCTTAATGACGTGAAACTTTGCACAGACTATTTTTTACACAAAAATATAACATTCTGAAAATTTGAAGAGATTTCAATTAAAATTAGGG
>NW_022199810.1:29048-31473 GCF_009176525.2 Contarinia nasturtii | reverse complement strand
TGACACGATGGTTTCGTGCTCAGACATGAAATTCAAAATCTGACTTTACGGGATGATTGGGCATTACGAGGAATAGATCTGGTCAAATTTTCAACGACATTGATTGATCGATGTAAAACTTAGACTGTGAAGAGTCACTTATGAGAAAAATGCCTTAAAATGATATTCTTTCAATTTGAACGCTGAAAGAATGTGTAGTGGGGGGTTTTTTTGGGCACGAGAAATCCGAATCTGGTGTTAGTTTTAAGATGCAACCAATTTTTCATAGAAACTTTGAACAGGCTTTTTTTTTATTGAAATTTCTTTAAACTTGCTGTGATTATTTATTTTGATAAGAAAATAATATTCCCAAAATTTCCGTTCCATGCGGAAAAGTCAGCTTGCGTACGTAAGCCTCTTTATTTAAATCTCATTTGTACCGATAATAATATTACACTGTGTGCAAATATTGTGATTTCAATAACAGAAGAGAATAAGAAGAAACAAACGCAAAGGCTTACCTTAAATTTTATGTAGAATAATAAAACGCTAAATAAAATGCAATTCTGTTTAGTTTTACTTTTCCGCACACACATAGTATGTAAGGTAAAGTATTGGAATCGGTCGAAAAATTAACACCCTCAAAAAACATGTTTTCTGGGTGTTTTAAGAGCCAGGAAACACGAATCTAGCGTTTTTTCGATGTCCGAATGTATGTGCGTGGTACCCTCTACCCTGTACCCTGTACCCTGTACGCTGTACGCAAAAATTTGTTAACACGATAACTTTCAAACAAGAAAAGTAATTCAAAATCTGACTTCACATGATGATTGGGGGTGCCGAGGAATAGAAACCATTAGATTTTGAGCGACTTTGGTTGACAGAGTGAAGTCTCATGTCTGGTGTGATGCCCATGGCCATCCATGGGAAAAATTCAATTTTTCTTTCCAAAATATGTAATGGGGGGGTTCTCGTACCCGAAAACCGAATATGACGTTAGTTTTGCGATACAAATAAATTTTCACATGATTACGATATCATATAGGCATGGCTGCGATACAAAAATTCCTATTTTTATTAGTTTTTGTATGAAAAGTGCTTCGAAAATTATTTGTATTGTAAAACTAATGTCAGATTCAGTTTTCTCGTGAATACTTTGAGTGAAAGATTTGTAATAAATGCATGTTGTGGATCACAGTGCGGAAAAGTTCATCTTACGGATGTAAGACATTTTATTTCTCTTGAAATGAGTCAATTTTTTATAAGGCCTATCAAATTGAATTTAACACTTTTTTGATTGTAGTGCGTTCCAATTAAATGACAATTAATAAGTTCAAATTCAAATATCAAGTAACGTGAATATTTAATAGCATGATCGTTTAAAATAAATTGAGATATTTTTACAAAAGTAAAATATCAACGAGTGTAAATATACAAAGTGTATAAGCACGATAAAACAAATATATTGATATAAAAAATAGCTTCTATGCTGATTCTGATGATACATAAACAGTTAAGAAATTATATTATTGACCTAATGTAATGCAATTATAAGTTAAATAAACTGGGCTTCAAATGATGACATTTTCACAATAAAGATCAATAGCACACGCTCTTGTAATGTGCTAAAAAAATTTTTCGTCAATAATTCTGATTTCATAGAAACTGCGATTTGGACGTAACAATTTAATTTTGCCTTTAATAAACGATCCAAAAAGAAACATTTTAAAGGCTGACATTTCGAAGATCAGCTGAAGTCTCATTTCTCATAGTTGAGTCATAGTTGCTATATAGAAAAATGGATGAAAGAAAAAAGGCTTTTTTATCATAAAGCTAGTATTTTTGGATCATTTTGAAAGCCCTGTGTGATTCTATTCCTCTAATCGACTTTCCTTTCGAATTAAAGAACTTTGAAAAATTTTGGGCGTATTTGGTGTGGAACATAGAGATGTCGCTCGGAACGTGAAGCTCAAAAAAAATATACAGGTGATATAGAAAGCAAGTGAGGGTAGGGAAAATACCGGTTGAAAATATCGAGTATTTTCAATACATGACTTTAGTCTTAAGACATTGATACAGCCAAAAGTATTGATAATTATTAATTGCCTTGTTGTGGAATAATTCCATTCTTTACTCATTCCAAAAGAACATGAATTGCAGAAAAAATTGAAAAATTATTGGAAAAAATATGTCGCAATCGAAAATTGACGTATTCACCTTCATTGACGGGTCCTTCAAATAGGTTTGAAAATAATATAAAAATTCAAAATTGTGCAAAAAATAAACGAAAGCAAAGTGAATCGAACCACTTCTTTCGTATTCAAAACGTAAACAAGTTGAACTACGAGAGTCTTGCGAAATATCCAGTCTCAATTTGTTTTTGAGTTATAAGGCGACATTTTTTTTTTTGGAAAAAAGAACGAATAAATTCATTACGTGAACGTCT
>NW_022199810.1:0-29038 GCF_009176525.2 Contarinia nasturtii | reverse complement strand
ATGTTTTAACAATCAAATATTAACCAAATAAATACATATTGCGAGCAAATTTATCAACAGATTTTATTCATTTCGATATATAATAGCTGCATAGAACTAAAATTGAGTAATATCTGGAAATGTTTGAAAAATTGAAAGAAATGATAGAATAAAAGCACATCTGCAGTGCCAGCAACAGCTCTGTTCATACGCCATGGAGACGATTGCTAAACGTCACGACATTTATGTGTTTCTTTGCTTGTTATTGTTAAACCTCACAAAATTTCGTTAAAAAAATGATAAAATGTTGCCAAAAGTGATTTCGGGTCTTTCTACTTGTGAGCACCGTTCATTTACATTAATATGTACGATTTACCATGACGTATCAATAAAAAAAAATCGTTTTGATTTTCAAAAAACTTGTTGCGATGCAAATATATTCAAATGAGATTTTACAATAGGGATACAAATTATAACTGGACATGTTTTGACATATGTGCCCACTGTAATGATCGTATATGCATAACTGTCAAAAATAACTGGTCGACTATTCTTGTTGTTGTTGCTATCAGCTCGTCTCTTAATACTAAAGTTCATTTTATACCAATTCCAAAGAGGTATTTTCAAGAATTTTTTATGAAAATACTTGAACGATTGAGATTTAAATATAATAAATCAAATCATTTTATTGGTCAAATCGGTCAAAAAATTTTTTTTAAGGTATCACTTGAAATCAATCATTCAAGCTTCATCATATTAATTCAAAATATTTCTGTAGATTTCAAAAGCTCAAACATTTAAAAGATGATGTCACAAAAAGAAGATAACTATAAAGGGTATTATTTAAATCCGTTGCTTATCAATCAAACAACGATGAAAAAACTCTACGCGGATCGAGATGAGACTGGTGATGTGTCATTCGTTGTTGAATCCGAAGTAATTCGTGCACATCGCTGTGTATTGGCTACCCATAGTCCCAAGTACAAAGCTCAATTCTACGGTGTTCAACCGGATCAAGGAGAAATTCATGTGGATGGTGTATCAGCGGATGCGTTTCGGGAATTTCTCCAGTTCTTCTATTTGGATGAAGTGATTTTGACCCAAAAGAATATCGAAGATGTACTAAACTTGGCCTGTCAATCGCTGGTTAATACTTTTATTAATTATGTGTGAAGAATTTCTCAAATCTTTTTTGATAAATGATAACTACGTATTTTGCTGGTTATATCGTTTGGCGATATTATATGACTTGAAACCATTACAGAATCAATGCAAAGGACATTTTCGGCGAAAAGCCTTAGATGTATTTGCGAGCGTCGATTTTAAAAATTGTGATCGGGAGCTACTCCCAGAACTTTTGCAATAGTACTCAGGGAAATGCAAAGAAATAGACTACTTTGATGCGTGTATCGCATGGGCTGAGAATGCATGTAAGCTGGAAAATAAAGACCCAAAAAATGGTGTGAATTTACGTGCCGTTCTGGGAGATGCAATTACAAATATTCGTTTTGGTAACATGACGATTGAAAAATTTTCCGAAATTCATAGTAAATATTGTGGATTTTTTTCAACAGATGAATCCAACGAAATATTGAATATGATTGGTAAAGTGTATGGATTTAGGTCGAAACGATTCACTCAAGAATCACGAAAATTAGTTTACAAAAGTGATGAAGAACTTGAGGAAAATATGCATAACGTTCTTGAGTGTGATCGAGTAAGTTCAAAAGCGGAGAATCGTTTGGGAGGGCGGAAAGAAGATAAAATGTGGTTTTATTGTAATAAGCTTATCAAATTGCATGGTTTAGTTATTGTCACCACAAAGATTGGAAAAATAAAGATTTTAGTATCAACTTTAAATGTACCATTTGCATATTGCCCGAAATTCACTAAAAAAAGTAAAATGGATATAAAGGAAACAATAATCACATTTGATGAACCCATTTTTTATGTGCGGTCATGTTTTATACATTTAAGAATGGATTCGATGTGGAATAATAAAGATGGTTACTATGTAGAAGATACATACGATTGAATCGCATGGGACACACTTTATATTTAATCGAGTGGATCGGGATGTATAGTCGTTATGAGTAGAGTTCGCAAAAGAAGTTAAAACAAAAAAAAAAATGAATACGAAAAATTGAAAACTTTGTACAAGAAACAATTTGTAAAAAAATTAATTTAAAATTCAATAAAAAATGATTTAACATTAAAATAATTTCGAACATATATTTAAAAAAAAACCTTGTTCAGTATTTTACATATAAACAGTTTGATATTTCTTTAAACCTCACAAAATGCAGGAAAATTGTTTATTTCTTTTTGTAAAAAATGACAAAATGTTGCTAAAATTGTCCCAAATCACGTTTGAATTTCAATGTTTTTACTTACTCTACTACGTGAGCACCGTACATTAATATGAACCGGCTAAGATATTAGTGACCTCAAGAAATTTGTCAACAACTGCAACTTGCCCATACATTTTTTATATGAACATGTTGCACTTTTAATTTGACAAATTTCCTGAGCTCACGAATATTTTAACTGATTCATATGAATAACACAAAATTGTTTGTTGTTTTGATTTTCAAAAAACTTGTTGCGATGCAAATATATTCAAATAAGTTTTTACAATAGGGATACACGCTTTAACTGGACACTGTTGCGTTTGACATATGTGTCCACTGTAATGATTATATATGCATTAAGGTTGGCTGTCATTAGTTAACTGACAATTCTTCTTCCTATTGTTGTCTGCTCGTCTCTTGATACATTTAATAAACATTCCGCAGAGAGAGTTATTTTCGAACATTTTTGTTGAAAATACTTGAACGATTGAGATTTAGAAAAAATTAATCAAATCATTTTATTGCTCAAAATAGCGTAAAAAATAGTTCATTTCAAGTATCACTTCAAATTAATCATTCAAACTTCATCATATCAATTCAAAATATTTCTGTGGATTCCAAAAACTCAAACACTTAAAAGATGTCACAAGGAAAAAACTATAAAAGACATCATCTAAATCCGTTGCTTATTAATCAAACAACGATGAAAAAACTCTACGCGGATCGAGGTGAAACTGGCGATGTGTCATTTATTGTTGAGTCCGAAGTAATTCGTGCACATCGCTGTGTATTGGCTACCCACAGTCCCAAGTACAAGGCTCAATTCTACGGTGTTCAACCGGATCAAGGAGAGATTCGCGTGGATGGTGTATCAGCGGATGCGTTTCGGGAATTTCTCCAGTTCTTCTATTTAGATGAAGTTTTTTTGACCCAAAAGAATATCGAAGATGTACTAAACTTGGCCTGTCAATCGTTGGTCAATACTTTTGTTAATGTGTGTGAAGAATTTCTCAAATATTCTAGTGTTTTATTAATTGATAACTTTTGTTGGTCATATCGTTTGGCGATGCTGTATGACTTGAAGTCATTACAGAATAAATGTAGACATTTTTTTAACTATAAAACATATGCATTGAAGGTATTAGCGAATGCCGGTTTTGAAAATTGTGATCGGGAGCTACTCCCAGAACTTTTGCAATTGTACGCAGAGAAATGCAAAGAAATAGACTATTTTAATGCGTGTATCGCATGGGCTAAAACTGCGTGTAAGCTGGAAAATAAAGATCCAGAAAATGGTGTGAATTTACGTGCCGTTCTGGGAGATGCAATTACAAACATTCGTTTTGGTAACATGACGATTGAAGAATTTGCCGAAATTCATAGCAAATATGACGGATTGTTTTCAACAGATGAATCCATTGAAATAATGTATATGATTGGTAAAGTGAATGGATTCAAGTCGAAACGATTTAATCAACTATCACGAAAAGAATTCGAATTTACAGTAAAAAAGGTGGATACAATTTTTGAATGTGATCGAGTTAGTTCTAAATCCGAAGATCGTAAGGGGCTTCGAAGAGAAGAAAAGATTTGGTTTTATTGTATTAAGCTAATCAAATTACACGGTTTAGTTATTGCCACCACAAACATTGGAGATATAAAGATTTTAGTAGCATGTTCAATTGAGCATTTTGAATATTGCCCGAAATTTACAACAAAAAGTAAAACGGATACAAACGAAACAATAATCACATTTGATCAACCAATTTTTTGTACGAATTCATGTTTTATACATTTGGAAAGGGATTCCTGGTGGAATAATAAAGATGGTTACTATGTCAAAGATACGATTGAATCGCATGGGACCCATTTCATATTTAATCGAGTGGATCCGGATGGATCCGTATCATTTGTGAAACGTATTCTGTACAGTTGTCGTGAGTAGAGTTCGCAAAAGAAAATAAATCCAAAAAATTATATGCCATTTAAGATTTATAGAATTACTTTATGTACAAGATGCGATTTGTAAGAAATTAAATTTCAAACTCAATAAAAATGATTTAACATAAAAAAATTCAAACATATATATATTTTTTTAAATGAATACAATGAGTGAATCATACAATAGGAATAGTTAGCAACAATTTCAAATCAAACGGTTGTCAATATTATCCCTATCGGAAGCCCTCACCTTAAAATAGAATAAACTGAGCAATAGTAAATCGTGGAATTATTCCAATGTGTGAGGAAATTTCCAGAAAATGGGATATTTTGACACTTGATTTTTTTTTTTCTCTTATTTTGTTTTGTATACTGTCACCAATTGATACATTTACAAACGTTTTGCATAGCTATCAACAAAAAACGAATTGAATTTCTTTGTGAAAATAATTTAAATAGTTCCACTTGCGATATTTCTACTTCCAATCATCATTTCTAAGTAAAGACAGTGAAAAAACATAATTTGACCGACGATGTCTTACATGCTACAGCATTTACACAATGGTTATCAGGTCGACCAAGCAATTTTATCGGAAGAAGACCGTATTGTGGTAAGAGAAATACTTGATTTATCCCACCAAATGCAATTATTCTTTTTATTCAATTGATTTCTTTCCATTTTTCAAAATCTGATCAAAATTATTGGTGTTATTTTCGGTAGGTAATTCGTTTTGGCCACGACTGGGACCCAGCCTGCATGAAAATGGACGAGGTACTGTACAGCATTGCCGAGAAAGTGAAAAATTTTGCCGTTTTCTATTTGGTTGACATCACTGAAGTATCTGATTTCAATAAAATGTGAGTGTTTTCAATGCATTTTTGATATTCCGAAGCTGAAAAATGAATTAATAAATTTCCTATTATTCACACAGGTATGAATTATACGATCCATGTACGGTGATGTTTTTCTTCCGCAATAAGCACATCATGATCGATTTGGGAACGGGTAACAATAACAAAATCAATTGGCCACTTGAAGACAAACAAGAAATGGTTGACATCGTTGAGACCGTATATCGTGGCGCTCGTAAGGGTCGTGGTTTAGTGGTCAGCCCAAAGGATTATTCCACCAAATATCGATATTAAACAATTTTATCACCATTTTCTGTCTATATTTCATTACTGTATCTGCTAAATTGTAATTAAAATAAACAAATAACGTATCTCTTTTGAAACTCAAAAATATGTGTGAATGTTTTATTTAAATCATCGATGGCACTTGTGCCGAAAAAAAAAACATCTTAAAGACTATATATTTGTATTGGTGCGAATCGCATTCTGTGCGAATAATTTGATCAAAAAAGAGGGAGCACAGTCTCATTGACTAAATTGGAAATCATTATGATTGAGTGGAAATTTTGTATGTGCTTGTGAGTTGACATTAGTACTTGACATGCATTGAGTATTTTAGGTTGCTTTGTGTGCTCAGGCGGCTGGCTTCTTTGCTGTGGAATAAAAGAAAAAAAAATGTGTTTTTTGAATTGTACAGGAAATACAATTGAAATGTGACTAAAAATCGACTTACCTTGCCAACTGAGATAATTTGGCTGTGTGGCCGCCTCGTACTCCTGAACGAGATTATCGACCACCTCACGAGATTCATCCAATTCAGACAGATCGTCTTTGAACATATCCTCACGTCTGAAGTTATCCAAGAAAGCGCCACGCTTACGCAATTTGTCGTATTGACTTAGAACACGTTCGAATAACTGCGAATAGAGAAAACAAATTTAAGTAAAAAAATGATGACCTTAGAACGACAACTTTTTCACAAAGCCACTTTTCATCGGATCGGACACTATACTGAACTGATATCCACCTGACTTATTGTGAATAATCTTCGCCAACTGGTTACTTCATTCTTATAGAATGAAGTAACTATTGGTCTTCAACTGACTCTTATTATCAACACGAGCTATTAAATCACACCATCTGGTTGTAAGAGTCAGACATAGCTCTATCAAATAATAGTGGCGTAAGCACTGTCATATTATGTCTCTGGTTGAAATCAGTTCAGTACTCCCATCGGAACCACCAAAACATTTTTTTTATTGATTTTGAGTAAAAATGTTGTCTACTGGTGATGCACCACAAAATTCCGATACGTACCGAACAAATGCTGGTGTGATTGGCAAGCATAAGACCCGATACACGGTGGCTACTCTGAACGTATGGGCTACTGCGTGACAGTGCCACTTGAATACTTGTCGGGCCCCATGGAATGAATTGAGCCAATTTTCTCTCCCGAATTCGCTGCAATGACTTATGGACCTGTGTTGGATCCACTTCACCCTAAGATACGAAATTTTCTTGTGAATTTTTTACAACAAAATTTTTAAGAAAATCGACATTGCAGACAATTTTTTTCATCAGAACAAACCTGAATAATATTCAAAATGGAAATGTAGCAATGGTGATTTGTTTTATCAAGCGCTGTTGAGACCATCATGTTTTTCGGTTGCAGCAATCGTCGCATGACATCTAAAACCGTTGTTTTACGAATATTCACCGTTTGCTATAAAATGTCATCAAAAAATTGGTTTTAAGAAAAATCACAAATAAAAAATTAAAAATAAGAGCAACTCACATCGCTGTCAGTGGTGAGTGGAGTGTAGCCGGTCATCAAGAAATGTAATTGTGGCGTTGGAATCAATGGTGCTGTGAGGCCAATCAAATTATTGTTCATGTATGATGGATACCGGAGCGTTGTTGTGCTCACCGACATAATCGTCGATACCAAAGTGTTGATTTGTGTGAATGTCGGGTTCTATGGAGAGAGAATAAAGAGGGGAAAAATTTAATGTCTGACATTGAAAGGACTTTTGTTCAAAGCAAATGAATAGCACAATGAACATTTTAAATAGTGGCCGACCCGGTTTGATATCTAGTGGAAAAAATCGATCTGATAATCGTTCCATAATATTGACTCCATTTTAGTCCACCATATGAAAATGTTTCACTATTCATTTCACACACTCGGTGATGTGTGCTAAAATGCACGATGTTTTAAAAAGTCCGAAACGAGCACTCACCTCAATATGAAGTCGATCAGTTGCGATACGATTCAGTGCGGTATTGTCCAAAACAACGACACAATCGGCACAGCTGGTCAATCGCCGCAATGTCAAAAGTGAATTATATGGCTGAACGACGACGTCACTACAAAGACAATGGAAAAATTCAATAAAAAAAATCCAATTGATATACAACAGTGAAAAAAAGCAACAACAACAACAACGAGCATAACAAATCGACTGGTGAAAAGCCTTAATCGAATTACCTGACTTGATCTTGGTCTTGATTTGGAAACACACTGTATGTCTGTACCAATTTCTTGGGGAATCGATCTGATAATCGTTCCATGATATAGGATCCCATGCCAGAGCCAGTACCACCCGCAATCGAATGGCACAAAACAAAACCTTCTAAACTATCACTGCCGTCTGCTTCACGATCGATGATATCAAATACTTCCTCTTGCAATTTTTCACCTTGACTAAAACCAGATGCCCAATTATTACCGGCCCCGCCACCGTCTTTTGACAAATAAACGTTTTCTGGATTGTACAACTGCACGAACAAAGCACAACATTTCAGTCAATTTATTCTTATTTACAAAGCAAAAATCACTTACTTTGGCATAGGGTGAGGTCATAATTGAGTGAATGACACGCGGTTCCAAGTCCAACAACACCGATCGTGGAATGTAATGGTCATCGTCGGCCTGATAAAAAAACACATCCTTTCGATCCAGTCCAGCATCTGTTGCAAAGTCCTCAAGCGTTCCATTCGGTGATATACCATGTTCAAGACACAATCGCTTCCAAAACTCAAAACCAACTGAAAATTTCACAAAAACATTACCAACAACTCAATTATACCAATCGATAAAATGATGTGCTTACTTTGATTGCCGCATTGGCCCAGCTGCAGTGTTATCATTTCATTCGGCATTTTGATGGAATTTTATAGCGTTGCTATTTCACATAAATTCGTTCAACACAAATTCAATGACAATTTTTGACTCAATCACCAGAAAATAATTACATTGAAAAAACTACGTCGTGTTGTTGGGTTTTTTTGTTGTTTGCAAACCGTTGTGGATGCGTGCGTTCATGAAAATTACTCACATTTAAATTGTATCTATTTTTTGTAGTTTGACACTTCATACACAACAATACACACGAATTCCCGCACATTTTAGCTGTCAAACTTCGCATCGACGGTGCATGTGTCCCTATTGGTAAAATTGAACATTTCATACGAATGGGATTTTTTGAAAAGAAAAACGTTTTTTTTCTTCATTTTTTAATAAAAAAAATTGAAAATATAAAATATTTGAGTAATAATTAAGAATGGTGTATTTTTTTATATTTTCGGATAAAAAAATCGAAACTAATAAGTTGTATACTAATAAATCCAATGTATTTTGTACGTAATTTCAAATGTAAACTATCATGAATTGACATTTACACCAAATATAGTCTGCTTAACTGGAATACTATGTAATTTGAATTTTTAGCGAAAGAATACATCATTTTATATTTGATTGAAAGTAAACAATAAACAACAACATTTAATCAAAATCGAAAATTATCCTAAACTCATAGCCATATGGGATGTCCCGTTCGAATTCTAATTTGGTACGAGGGTTGCTCCATAATTTTTTTTAAAAACATATATAACACAGTTGTTTTTTGTCGAAAATGGTTTTATTGTTTTTCAAAATATTCCCCGAGATGATCGATACACTTTTGCATTCGATGAAACCATTTGTCATAGCATTCGTGCCACTCCGAAACTGATATCTCCAAAACGTGTGTTTTGAACGCTTCAACTGCTTCTTCTGGTGTCGAAAATCGTTGACCACGTAGTTTTTTCTTCACGCTTGGGAACAAAAAAAAGTCATTGGGTGCCAGGTCAGGACTGTACGGTGGATGACCCATCAGTTCGATGTTTTGACCGGTCAAAAATCGAGTAGTTTGAAAAGATGTGTGAGAGCTCGCATTATCGTGATGAAGAATTATTTTGCGACGGTGGTTGTTTTTTCTTATTTCACCAAACACTTCGGGCAAACAAATGGTGGTATACCAATCAGAATTGACGGTCTTACGATCCTCTAGTGGAACGGTTGCCACATGACCACTTCTCCCGAAAAAACAGGCGACCATTCGCTTCGAAGTGCTTCTTGCTCGAACAACTTTCGTTGAGTTATCTTCATTTTGGAAGACCCATACAGTCGACTGCTGTTTCGTTTCGGGCTCATAGGCATATATCCACGATTCGTCACCAGTGACGATTTTATTAACGTCTTTTGAAGCACCACGATTGAATTTCTTGAGCATTTCTTTACACCAACTCACACGAGCCATTTTTTGTTCATCGGTCAATTTATGTGGGATCCAACGAGAGCAAATCTTTTTTACGGCTAAATGTTCATGCAAAATTGTATGTATGCTGTGGGATGAAATGCCCAAAGATGCCTCAATCTCACGGTAGGTCACATGACGATCTTCCATAATCAGTTTTCTGACAGCATCGATGTTTTGTGGCACAACAGCCGATTTTGGACGACCTGTATGAAACTCGTCTTTGAGCGAACTACGACCGCAACGGAATTCTCGGTACCAGTTATAAATTGTCTGAAGGGTTGGTGCTTCATTGCCAAAGGCCAAATGAAGTCGATCGAAACACTGTTGTTGAGATAATTTACTTCGAAAATCGTAGTAAATCATTTTACGAAAATCTTCACGTGTAAAATTCATTTTTTTTGTTGAGTCGCAGTTTACCAGTCACTGTAAACAATACAAATAGCGTTCGTACGACAAAAGGTTCAGGGCACGAATACATACCAAAACATCAAACTTTACGAATATGACAATGGTTTACATCGGGCAACACTATAAGTACCATTTTAAAAAAAATTATGGAGCAACCTACGTATTCAAATGTTTAAATGTGAATTAATTATTATAAAACATTTATGTCAAAAACATCAAACTATTTTTTGTTTAACCGAAAGTTTTTTACTGATTTATCGTAAGGATCATGTACGTAATGTATTTGTGCTCGGTCAGTGTATCGCCTCCGGCGACGTGTAATATATGTTTTTTTCTGAGAATTTCGTTCTGTATTTTGCATGGGCGGAGGCTGTCTGCTTTTCACCTTGTCAACAATCACCTCGATGATAAATGTGATGCATGCGATTCCCGTGAGCACCGCATAGATAATCAATGGCACTTTTAGATCATTCATTTTCACAACATTTTCCGTATCAATATCGCGGAGAATTTGTTTTTCCCGAAATGTCGATACAAATTGTGAAAATGATTTGTAAAAATCAGAGAGTAGAAAACGTTGCCGCTATAGTAATACTATATTAACAGTGCCTATAAATAGTTACTATTTGTACACATTTCGATTGTGTGATCACAACAATTTTTGCGAACTCTAATGTGAACAATGCGACTCTTTGTATTTAAAATCTACATATATCTTTGTATACAAAGAGTTGCATTGTTCACATTGGAGTTCGCAAAAATTGTTGTGATCACACAATCGAAATGTGTACAAATAGTAACTATTCATAGGCACTGTTAATATAGTATTACTATAGCGGTAGTGTTTTCTACTCTCTGGTAAAAATTGAACAAACCATTTTCCACAATTGAACCGATGACATGGTTGACACTCTCTTTCACTTGCTCCGGAACATGTTTACTGGTGCTGAGTGAGAATCCGTAGTTTAAATTGCCTGAACAAAAAATGTATTCAATTTATGATTAAATCCAACGGAAGAGAGTTTTCTACTCATACCGAGACTTTCCGTCAGACCAATTTTTACACGTGTAAATTAAAAAATTCAGTTTTCGCCTACGTGTATAGTTTTACAAATCGAAAAAATTCTCTGTTTTTCATCTTTTGAGTCGAAATTTTTTGGCGTCATAATATTTCAATAATTTGAAAAAACATTTTTTCACTTCATTCTTTATAATTTATAATTATTCGGTGCTTTTCAAATACAAAGCGTGAAAGACACACAATACATGCTAGTCGTGTCATTATATAATCATAATAAAAAAATGAATGAGCCAAATTGAACAAGTACACGATAGCCTCCATCACATCAATTCATTTGCATGTGATTCAATCGATTTTTCTAATAAAATCGCCGTCGTTCGAGTTGATTTTTCAATAGTTCTAAATTGCTACGTTTTTTCCACGTTGACGCCTTGACCTTAACAGGTTTGTGTTGACTGATTCTACAGCACAATCGCAGGGTGAAATAGTAAATGAATTCCACGATGCTCAGCAGTGAAACACCCAAGAACAAACCCAGTAGACCTTCATTCCATTGTATAAGAGAAAGTGTTAAAAAAAATGAAATTTGATTTTTTTTTTAATGTACTTATTTGGTATATTTCAACACGAGTAATGTGTGAGCTTAAATTGATCATTTTTAGTGATCAGTTTTTGAATCGAAATATTTTCAAAGATACCAATTTTATAGCGGTGATTTTCAAATTTTAGAGAGAAGGTAAAATATGAATCTTTAGCACATTACTGATACACGTGTCGTTTCATACCTCCACAACTTGCAACGAAATCAGCCAATGTATACGCTTCCTTTCGATTGATTGAGATAAAATCGTTTTCTTTGAAACTTATTAGCACCCTGCTGTTGTAATTGTTCCTACGAATGAAGAAATTTTAAATAAAAATATGATTTTTTTACTATACAATATCTATGAACTAGTTTGTCATTACGTTGATTCATTGAGGGCAGCTTTTAAAGCGATTTCTTCGGCCGAATGCAGATTTTGAGCTTGAGAAATCTCTGTATCGTATGTGATCGATGTACAATCTAAAAATAAAGAGTTCAACTAATTTGAGTGTAAAAGCAAAAAGCTTGAAATGCGTAAAACATCAAGCGAAATGTCTCAAATGCACGATGAAATGCGTGAAACGCATAGTGAAATAAATGAAAAATGCAATTGACATTTTTCATTTGAAAAGCTTTTAAAATTGCCAAAAATATCGGAGTCAGTGAATTTCAACATAATTCTAATTTTAAAAGTCCCTCGTTTTGGAATTCCACTTTTTACCCCGTTATAGGTAACGTCTAGCTATGATATATGATATAATGAGATTCACATTTCATCAACGACCCCCGGCAATTACGAAATATCACAATAAAATCCCAACCTGGCAAACAGTTGCATTTTTTAACAATAAGGTTCTTGGAGAATTCATCGTCCGCATTAAAATAGCATGGATTGTCAGCAATGGTGCAGACCTTAGTTGTGTTGATTCCTAGAACAGTTACGGATTTTTCATTAAATCTTCATTTATGTGCAACCAATCACACAGTGGTATAGTTTTTGAAAAATTACTGACTTGGCATTGAAAATTTTACGCAACCACACGAAGCTAGCGTAAAATTCGCTGCACATTCAATCTACATGAAAAGGATTAAATCGAAGCAAATAAGCCACACAATCTGCTCAATATGTATTATTAAGAAAAAATAAATATCCAGATATTATGGAAATTTAATACAAACATCGCAATTTTGTTGACCATACGCATTGAAAAAACGTAATTTTCGTTCAGATTTAAAATAACATCCTGTTGAATGACAACCAAACTTAACATCGTCCTCAAGATAAATGAAAAAAAAAAAATTTAACCTCGATCTTTTGGTGAATAGTTGCGCAACCCTTTCGATGTGGTGATAACATTCGGTTTCACTGATATGTATATGTCTAAGCATGAATAAAAACGTTGATTTATTTTTGGTTGCACGAAAATGAAGAATCTTAATTACCTTGATCAACTGGAATAAAAATAAACTCGTCAGGAAGCCGGGGAAATTCATCTAAACGAAATTCCAAAACCAAAAATTATTGCCGTATTAGATTCATAAATAGAAGTTCTGCGCGTTGTGCACAATGCGATCTCGAATGCTTAGCTTTTAGAGAAGTACCTACCGGGCGTATGTAATGAAATTCGAAATCCATGCGAAAAATCATTACAATATTGATTTGGATCATCAATGGAAATGCCGAGAATAAACGCAAGCATATAACGCATTCCAGAACCAAACACCCGCTAGAATTTATTCAAAATAACATTTTATTTTCTATTTATAAAAATAAACAGCAAGATACCTTCGGATATACTTTGGACTCATCAACATTTGAATCGTAGCCACTTTCAATGTTCCAACCGCTGTTTATTTCATTCACAGTTATTAATTCGGGAGTGACGCTAAATTATACATATTCTGAGCTATAGATAAACACTGAGCGATGCTGAAAAGCAGAGAAAGAGTGAATTTGCATTTAATCTTACTCATTCGTGAAAATTTCTCGAGAGTCCAGCGAGTTGAATGTGTAGCAAACACCTTCTCCCGTAAAAATTTTCTTAAAGAACGTCAATTGGCCGATGAACGTAGAAAATTGGATGATTGAACTACGGCCGGGCTCAATTTCTTCAATCGTATTATAAACCGATTCGGTTATAGGAACGACAAGACCATCTATTAAATTTTTTAGGTCTTTATTGCATACATGCTGTACTGCATCAAAACGATTTACGCTATAATGATTTTTCGTTTGTTGGAATTGGAAGTGTCGATTAGAAGAATGAAAAAAATGAAAAAAACACCTACGTTTCTGGCGATAAATGTTCGAAAACAGTTTTGTTGGTTGTAATTTCACTCAGGAGATCGTTATAGAATTTCGTATCGACTTTATCGTGTGTAAATTTTTGAGTTGTACACACTGTTACTGCGGGAAAGGGAATTGTGGCTATCGGTGTAGTTTTATCGTCGAAACTTACAATAACAGGTCGATGATGCCAACGAGACAAAATCATAAGAATTGACATCATACACCAAGCCTGTGTCCGATTGTATGAGAGAAATAAATTTGATTCTTTCAATGAATGTAAAAATGTTTAGTTTCTTACCACTGACGACACAACACTGACGACCCACCAAAGTCTTGAAAGCACAAAATTAGACCGATTCAATTTTAAGGTGAGAAAAATTAAATTTTTCCAGTTCAACAAAAAAATAAGCAGACCCATGTTTGAGCTAATTGGTAAGTTACTGCCATTGCTGCTGATTACTAACTCATATATAGCTTTGCTTGTAACCCCCATTGACGGCAGTTGAACATTGCTTTTGATTTGCTTTGGACCGTGATCAATTTTGACCGGAGGGAAATGAATTCCCTTGTGGAAAAAAAATGACTGACTGACTATAAATTATGTCAATTTTAATCACTTTTATTCGGTTAAAATTACCGATAGATGATTGAAATCGAATATAGTCGGTTATGTTTCAGAGTTAACTAAAAGTGATTATAGTCAACATAGTTGACAAAAGTCTATTTCATATATTAGTTAACTATGATCAAGATCGACATTTCTCAACTCAAGTTACATGAAGACGCATATAGTCACTTATAGTTAACTTTAGCTGGCTGAAATATCAGCCATTTTTGTCCCAAATTAGTCAATTTATAGTCGGCCATGAAGTCGAAATAATTCCACAAGGGTTTGAGTTTGCGAAGAAGAGAAAATTTCCTTCGATTTGCTATTTTATTGGCGAATGAAACCCCCTCTTCAAATTTAGTTTACCATGGCAAACATGCGCTATGAATAGTGCGACAAAAACTCTCAATTTGTTCGTCATAATACTCGTTCAAAGCCAATACGACTTTTACTACCCGTATTAGATGAGTTCACGCTTCAGGTACACTCGGCACATCTTCGCTGCTTAGGCGAATATCAGCAGTGGAATTCATTGCGACATGGTAAAAAAACATCAAGTAGCCATATGTAAATATTTAATTCTCTTTTGTGCGAACTTTCTTTTGACTGTGTATGGCTGTGAGCAAACACATGCATTAGATGCACGACAGTTCACAGTGAACTCAACGGCTGATATTCCGTAAAGCAGCGATGATGTGCTGAGTGTACACGAAGCGTGAATTTTTCTAATACGCGTTACTGAAGTCGTATTGGCTTTAAACGAGTAGCTAGACATGGTATGATGCATGTGTACGGAGCTAGTAAACAAGTAAACAGCAATTACCAATAGCCTTGAATGACCTAGATTTGATAGTGAAATAAAAGAATATGGAAAAAGTCAACCTTTCAATCCAGTGACGTTTCGGTTCTGTAAAATACCGAATCCCATGCACCTATTAAAACCAATAAACAGATTGAATCTTTTTAGCTACAAAATTGATAAATAGATGGAAATTAAGCTTACCGTTGAATTCGAACAAAACTCCTTGAGAATTGCAATGGCAACCTACAATTATGAAAAGTATCCAAAAATGGTATGAAATATTTGGTTTGAAAAATGTTGTTTCCTTTTAATTTTATTCAATTGTCTTTAGTTCAATCACCTGACACCGGTTCTTGTCGTTCCTTTCTTTATTGGTTGTTCCAGTTGAAATACCATTCAGATGGCTCAAGTCAATGGAAATGGCTCCAACTATACGTAAATCTTGATTTTTCCTTAAAAAACCATTCACACATGTAATGATATAAACTGGTTAAAATTCTAGAAAGCTCTTACTGGTTTGGATTGCGATTCTTGAAATTCATTTTCAAAGCTGTTTTCTTTCCTTTCTGCTTTTCGATATCAAATAACATTTAGCCAATACTCCAAAAGTCGGCCAAAAATTTCAATGCGATTATGTGCAACCAAACTATTTAACTATTGTTTTTTTATCGTACCACACATTTAATATATTTAAATAATATTTGTGATGAATGCAAGTTTCACGACAGAATGGCATCAAAGCAATTTAAAATAAAGCCATTAAAGCCATACTACACGGTTTTAAAATAATTGCTTAAAATGTTATTCATGTTATTCATCATCAATGAAATCAATATGTTGCAGGGAACTGTGCATTAAAATAACGAAACACGAGCAAACGAATGAGCGATAAACATCTTAAATCCACTTTTTACGGCGGTTATCATTGCGTATAATCCAAGTTGAATCAATGGTCGTCGTTGAATTTGACGACCTTAATTTGCAGAATAAACGCAAGGTGACATAGTAAATTAGTTCGACGGCACTCAACACTGAAATGCCCATAAATAATCCGAAAATTCCGCCACAACTTGCCAGAAAACTGGACCAGGTAAATTTTTCACTTCGGATTTGCCCTATGAAGTGCTCCCGTTGAAACGTTATGAATAATTTACTTTTTGTTTCAATGCTGAAATTTCAATGATATTACTTGAAAAACTACGGTGTAAAGAAAAAAAAAAGTAAAAATGATTTGGAAATAGAGAATTGTACGCACCTCGAATTGGGTGCCAAATCTTTAGATTCATGTAAATTGATTTCGGAACCGGGACCGTGGGTTATTTCGGAATCTAAATTTGAAATGTCCATATCTCAATATAAATTGTTATTTTAATTACAAATGTGAAAATAAATCTACCGTAAACGATGGCCGTGCAGTCAGGTAGACAGTCGCAATGAGAAACAATCGACGGGTTTTCTGAATAGTTGGTAGTTCGATCAGAAATGCACGAACGTGTGTTGAAGTTGCAAATTTTTGTGTTTTTATCTCCTGCATGAAAGGGTCGTTCTTATCGATAATGATCATGAGTCATGATAAATGGCTTGGCAGTGCTTCTGGCTAGAGCTCCAAGAGAACTGACTACTTCAAAGACGGACTACTCTCGGAAGGACACATTTAAAATTACCTTTAAAGGAGGCTGCGAGTTTGTCATGCGATTTATGGTGATATTCTGGAGTCAATGGTTTCAAATGGACACATTTTGTTCATCCATCTCACTTTTAAAGGCTCAAATTTTGAAAACATCTATTTGAAACGAGCAAACAAACGGACAGATACCAAAAAAACATGAACATGTCCTTTTCTCAACTGTCCGCTCAACACCTCTGCTTTGTACATTTTCATTTTTACCATTTCCATTTGTTTGTATCAATTTTGACCAATTTGAAAAACAAATTCTCCTTTAGTATGAAGCCATTCATTTTTTTTCCGAAGCGCAATTGCAAACCAAATCACCCCCTTGGAATGCTAACTTCAGAAGCAGTGCCCAATATTTTTGTAATTTTATTTCTACAATCTACATACTTGGCATTGCAATCGAAACACATCCACATTCATGCAGTATATAATTTGCTAAACATTCCAATTCACTGCAATTATGTTCCATAAGATACTGTATAAAATGCAAAACTGTGGCACAGCTAGCGCTACTACGGACAACCATGGACTTGTAGTCAGTTGTTTGTAACTGAGAAAAAGTCTTTTCACTAGTTGTCGACAGCTTAGTATAGTTTACATTGAATTCCGTCGTGGCACTAGCTGTGTGACACTTTGGGCATAATTTCGTTACCAATTGGTTTGGCTGTAGATTTTGAAGAATTTCAATTTATGTTCGTCTTTGAAGTAACATTTTCTTGCAGCTGGTGCATATTTTCGCAAAGCAGGTAACGTTTCAATTACTGAAAATATTTAAAGAACGGCCTTCTTAGGAGGTCAATTTGTTAGGTACATAAACTGAATTACCTTGTGGTTGAAGAGAGATATAAATATCCTCTTCGAGTGGTAAAAAAAAAAAATCATCTGGCAATTGAGGTAGCTCATGTCTGGATGTAAATGATTGTATGTTATTGATTTTACATTAAAATTGTGTGCATATGTTCATTATTTACGATGTATGTAATGAAATTCGAAATCCTTGTGCATTTTCCATGCAATTCTCGCTTAAGCTGTCGATCCGATTACCCAATTCCACGGTCAAACTATAACGGAAACTTTTGCCAAACATGCGATAAGGATAAACTTCTTCAACGCCTTCCGTATAACCCTCTTCAATATTCCAGTTCGTTGAATTCGGATTATCTAGCACCGTTATCAATTCGGTTGCAATTCTGAATGAACAACAACATTTTATAGTCTGCTTTTAATCAAACGAAATTCAATGCACTTCATAGTACAATACATACGCATCACTGTAAATATCGCGTGAGTTGAGCGAATTGAATGTGTAGCAAAGACCTTCATCAGTGAAAATTGGTTTGAAAAAATCTTGCTTCTGTTGGAAAAACGTCGAAGAAATCACAACCGAATTTTTGTTGGGTCCGATTTTTTCAATTGTCTTGTAGATTGACTCAGTTCTGGACATATTCGTGAACGCATTTGACGGACCCTGATACACTTTTTGACAAATGTGATAAACGGCATCCAATTTATTTATTCTATGAATGATGAAAATAGTATATATAACTATTAGGGTGGAACATTTTTGGCACAATTTGGTGGCCACTTGGGAAAACATGTCTTATAGTCCCCAGATTCAAGATATGAAGGAATTTTGAATGGAAATGAGGTACATTTTACTGGAAAATCATGAAAAATTGCAGTGCCTCTCATTTAAAAATTTATTTATTTAATTCCAAAAAAAAATTTTTTTTTTCAAAAACAAAAGATTGAAAGTTTTGTATGGGGGCACCTTTATTTTTCAAAAGTTTTTATCAAAAGTTTTCATGGTGATTGGGTCACTGCAATTTTTCATGATTTTCCAGTAAAATGTACCTCATTTCCTTTCAAGTCGCTGTCTTAAATGGAACCGCAAGTTGAAAATTCCTTCAAATCTTGAATCTGGGGACTATAAGACATGTTTTCTCAAGTGGCCATCAAGATATGCCTCGAAATTCAAAAAAAATGTTCCACCCTAATAACTATATCTTTTATCACAGATGCGGTTGACTTACTGTTCGGGCGAAAGTTTTGATGTTTCACTTGCCGATTTTTCTGTGCTGATGAAATTTTCAATGGTTTCAATGTTTTCTTTGGTGAATTTTTGTGTTGTACAGATAGTTACAGCCGGAAATGGAATAGAACGGATGAAACGTTCTCGATCGTTAAACAACACAACCACTGGATTAGTTTGCCATTCTGACCACAATGTCCAAATCGAAAATGCACAGCACGATACAGACAGTATTAACGCAGTTTTCCACCAAAGCCTGTGTGTTGAAAAAAAAAAAAAACAATTTGAGTGGTTGAGATTTAAAGTGGAAACAGCCGAATTTCGACACGTAACTGCCTGATAAGATATAGGACCAAGCAAAAAAAACCGAAAATAAGTTACAAAATCCTTTTCCAATTACCCACACCGAAATTATGCCCCATAAGAGACTGTATAAAATGCAAAACTGTAGCACTGCTAGCGCCACTACGGACAACTATGGAGCTCTAGTCCGTTGGTTGCAACTGAGCAAAAGTCTTTTCACTATTTGGCGGCAACTTAGTGTAGATTACATTGTAATCCGTCGTGGCGCTAGCAGTGTGACAGTTTGGGCATAATTTCGGTACGCAATTACCTTTCAGTCCAATGCCGTCTGCGTTCCGTAAAATATCGGATACCGTGAACCTTTAGAATGAAAACAACAAAATGTATTATTGATTATTAAACTCGATTAGCTATTATTAATAATTGTAGATAACCGTTGAACTCGAGCAAAACTCATCGACAATTTCATACGCCATCTATAGAGGATTTAGAAATTCAGTAACTTTGACATATAGAAAAAAATCCAAAATTCTTACTTCAATTCTTTCGTCATTCGATGGCAAAGCGTTCGGAATTGTATCCAGCTCTGATATTACATCAATTATACGAGACATACTATCGTTTTTACTTTAATTAATTGAAAATTGCACCCAAAGTAAACAAATTAAATGAAAGTGAATTCAAATGAAGATATCGATTTTTACTCGTACTTACGGTGGAAGGAGACCATTTTCATTTTCAAAATTATTCATTTTCCTTGGATCCGAAAAAAGAATGTCAATAAATTGCGACTTTAAAAGTGGATATTTCCTTTAATTTTTCTTTTCACTTCAGAACGAAACTATTCTATTCTAGAAGAAGAACCAGTACAAATTGACAATGTTTGAATGCAACCGACACTGCAGAGAATTATTATTCATGAACGAGAATATATAAGGAATAAAGGAAAATTCCGTTGCAGTTGAATATGAAATATCGTAAAATATTTATAAATATAATAAACAAAGAGCACATGACAGGCACAAAATACACTCAGTAGAAGACAACAAACAAAAGAATTACTTAATATGATTTTTATTAACATATATTGTTCAAGGGCATACGTTTTAAATTGAAATTTTCAATTCACGTCGATTTTATAAAAGATATGTTCCTATTTTCACAAAATGTTTGTGTTTTGTTTGTACAGGTGCAGAATAGATTCTAAAATTGATTAAAATCAAAAAAACATCTTTTTCCAAAAACTTTATTTTCAAAACATGAATACATTAAAAAGCTGTGTACAAAAACCTTATCATAATTTCAATCTTTGTGGTGCAAAAGTTTGGTCAAAATGCTGATAGCAATTTGACTCTGAAAAATTCCGAACTGAATTTGTATTTTATTGTTTATGGATGTTTCTTATGCAAAATAAGAACGCAAATGAGTAAAAATTCACTTAAAATTCGATTCTGCGGAGAAAAATGTTGCGTGTATCATTGTCAACGGTTAAATTGGGTGTTCGTAATTTGCAGAATAAACGCAATGTGAAGTAATAAACGAGCTCGACAACTGATAACACAGAGATGCCCATGAAGAGACCAAAGAGACCACCACAATTGGCTATGAAGCCCGAATAACTATATTTTGCCATTCGCACTTTGCCAATGAAGTGTTGCTCTTTAAAAGTAACGAATAGTTTGCTATTCACATCATCGGAACTGTAAATAGATATCCATGAAATATGGTGTTGATTGCATGTGATGTTTCTCTATATATGAACACATGTTTATTGCTCTGAGAAGCAGTCTCTGATTGCACTATTACAAATTAAACATTGAATCTTACGCACCTCGTTCCAGAAGTGGATATTTCACTTGTCGTGTAACTTGAACGACCTTGTGACACCTCAAAATCTAAAAATATAGATATAAAGACAAAGCATAAAAGTGTTCGGAGTTTTAATCAATCGGAAAACGATCGATCTCTCCATTTTTCGTGGCGTCAAATCTTGGTTTTTTCTCCAAAATACCTACCCTGCACTAGGAAAAGTAAAGAGCGGGGACCTTTTGGGTCATGCATTTTTTGGAAACCAAATTACCTTCCCTAGATACGTCATTTCATACTCACCGTAAGTCAGAGTAGCACAATCTAAAAAAAAGTTAATTTAAAATTCAATAAAATCAATTGTATTGAAATTAATAAAATACCAGGCAAACAGTTGCATTCGTTGTACGAGTTCCTTGAATAATCATCGAAAGTTTTTATGTAGCAATGTATGTCGAAAATTGTGCAAATTTTCGTGCTTTTATCTCCTAAAAATGAATACACCGATTGAATCACACTTTTTTGCACTAATTTAGTTTTGATACAGCCCCATTTACATTTTCGTTAAGTAAAAAGTGTAAAAAAATTCTTGGCTTACTTGGCATTGAAAATTTGACACATCCGCAATTGGTCTTGGTGAGATTTGACAAACATTCGAGCTATTTTATTTTGTGTATGTGTGAGAGGTTTAGCGTTAAAAAGGGCGTTAAGGACTTTACAAAGTCATTTGACATTACCTCACAGCTGCTTTGTGTGTACGATTTGAAAAATCTAAGCTCACGTTCGGTGTTAAAAAAACATCCCCTTCTTGTGGGTGTATACCCACGCAATTCTTGCATGGTTGAGAATTGGTTCGGTTTAATGGAAACGAAAATATCTGAACATTTCAAAGAAGAAAGTCAATTCGTAAAATATGCAACAGCTACCAATTTGTTACCTCGTTGAATGGGAACGAACAAAAAATCGTCTGGCAACAGAGGTAATTCTGACAAAAAAAAATCAAGAATTTAATTTAAATTGAATGTTGGTGCACATTTAACGAATACCGTGTGAATCTTACCGTGAGGTGCATGCAATGATATGCGAAATCCGTCTGCAAGTGTGCTGCAATTGCGGTTGATACTTTCGATGCGTATAGAGAAAAGTGCGTGTAAAACATCGCGTGAACTGGCTCCGAACATCCTTTTTGGAAAAATGTCTGATTCTTTAATACCATGATCATAACCATTTTCTATGGACCATGTTGAATTCGGATTATCTAGAACGGTTATCAGTTCTGGCGCAATTCTAATTCGAAAAGCAAAAACTCTTTTATCACGTAAATAAAATTTGAGCGATTCACTTACTCATCTGAGTAGATTTCCCGCGAATTCAGCGAGTTGTAGGTGTAGCAAATACCTGGTAAAATTTAAATTGGAATCAGCGAAACTAAAATAAACTTAAGCTTAATTTCTCACCTTCGGCTGTAATGATTTCTTTGAATTTCACCATGTCATCGAAAAATTTCGAGAATAGGACAATTATTTCTGGGCTAATGAGAAAGTAAAGAATTTTCTAAGGAGTTATAATAATTTCTAAGGGGTAATAATAATGAGAAACTAGTATCGTTGATTGTTAACCTAATCTCGTTAATCGTTTTGTAAATGGATTCAGATCGATTAACTAGCGGATGGATCGGGAGATCCAAAACATTTTGGAAATTACTGCATATGTGAGATACAGCGTCCAACTTATTCATTCTAGAAAATTAAAGGAATTGATTACAAAAATGCACGGCAGATACGAAAAAAAAGCTAAAGTAGTGATTACTTATCAGGTGTGATATTGGAGAAAAATTTGTCGGTGAAATTGGTTACGATCAAACCATTATATTCTTCACTTTCGAATATCTCTTTGCGGAATTTGTTGGTACTGCACACGGTTACAGCTGTTAAATAAATGCCAGTTAACGTGGAGCTTTAACCTAGAGTTACTTAAAAACTCACCTGGAAAGGGAATTTCTTGAATTGATGTGGTTTTGTCATTAAATGACACAATCACAGGTCTACTTTGCCAATCCTGCCAAATCGTAAGGATCGAATACGAACACCAACCGACAGAACACGCAAATGCAATTATCCACCACAATCTGTTTAATTTATTATAGATTCGTTTAGGTTCGTGTTTAAGTCGTTTTTTTGTTATTTCAGAGCTTTTAAAGCATTCGTGATCAAATTGCATGTCCTTCATTTTCATTGGATTTCAATAATTATTACAAAGCAGGAAGTTGCGCCTACCCGCCATTAATTTTGCGTAATCCCTTTCGATTTGACAGGGATTTTCGAAAAAAAAGTTGAAGACCCTTTTTTCGAAGTCAATTTTTCGGAGATGGGAAAAAGAAATTTCTAGGGGGTTTGAAAGTGTTTGGTGATGTCTTCAACTTCAAAAATCACGAATACAAACGAAAGTACATTAAAACATGCAGAGCTATGGAGTAGACATAAGCTCGAAAAAGTAGCCTTTGGCAATAGTAAGACCCGTGTCTCTTTTTTAGATGCTAGTAGCGGCGTGAGTGGTAATTTCATGCTCAGAAAAGAATTTTTTGAAAACTGATTCGAATCATTATGGAGTCCGACTATACTTCACGTTAGAAGCTTCAGAAAGTCAATTTTCAGAAACATTTATTCATCTTACCTCTCGGTCCAATGATGTTTGCGTTCCGTAATGTATCGGATGCCATGAACCTTGAAGAATGAAAATGAGTTAATTATATAAAACTCGATTAACTATTATTAATATTTATAAATAACCGTTGAATTCGAGCAAAACTCATCGACGATTTCATATGCCATCTGCAGAATCATAATAATCCAGATTAATTTTTGTTATATATAGCAAGAGAAAATACTAAAATGCTTACATCAATTCGAGTTTCTTCTTTAATCAATGGCAAAGCATTCGGCATGGCATTCAATTCGGAATTCAATTCATTTGATATTGCGCCAATTATGCATATTTCCTCTTTATGTCTATAAAAATGATTTATTGAAAATCGCATCGAAATACCGAAAAATTTGTACTTACGACACAGATTACCTGTTTTCATTTTCTTGGTGTTTCATTTTCCTTGATTTGGTCGACAATCGATTTTTTGTACCTTTTGTGAAAATTGTGAATTGTGTATAACAAATATTCAACCGGACCAAGTACAATTACAACTGTTGAATAGGGGAAGAGGTGGCGGTTTTAAATACAATTTAAACTCAAACATTGCGAGCTATTTTTAAAAAAATCAACAAAGAACCGAATTACTTAATACGATTTTTACGACTGAGTTGACGTTCACTTTATTCGGTTGATGTAGATCAAGAAGACAACTCTTTTTTAACTGCACGAAGTGATGGAAATCGTTCGAATTTATTTACAGTAGCTTGCAGGTGTTCTTTATTTACATTTTAACGGAGTGAAAAACTAGAAAAAGCGATAAGACACTTTCATGGTTGAATGAATGTAATGTGAACTTTACCTTGAAAATAAATCCATTTGGTGGTGCCAGAAATAGTGAAGGGGGGAATCCGTGGAGTCATAGAGGGTAAAGGTCTTTTTATAAAATTGAATATTGATAATTTTTTGTTGAAATATATTTCATTAATATTTTCGTTGTTCGAGTTGATTTTTCATGTTTTCCCAGTGGTTGGTTTTGTGCAAAACAGTTGCATGCGTTGTGATTGGTTTTTGTTTTCTGACTTTACAGCACAATCGAAGCGTGAAGTAGTAAATGAGCTCGATAATGCTCAATACTGAAATGCCCATAAATAATCCAAGTAAACCGCCACACGTCGCCATGAAATCTGTACGAAAGAAATCAGTTTTAAATACAATAAGTGAAGGTGTCATTTTCAAACAAAATCTATGTTGCAAACGTAATCAAATTCGATCAAAATAAGACTAGAGAGCATTATTCATTATTTCTGTTCGTTTTGCTCTGCGACAACAAAATATTTTTATCTCATTGATTTTGTATGCGATTTTGCAAACAAATGTTGTCGTTCATACATAGGCACAAGGGGGGTGTAACCTACAACCTTAAATTTTCCAACCTAAGCCCACAATAAAATTCTTCCGATCGTTTTAGAATCAAAATTCTCCTTTTTCCAGGGTTTTTGGATGAGATTCTTTCGATTTGTTTGATAGGCGGATGGCCACCTCTCAACTTGCCTATCGTGACAACCCCCTTGACTTGCCTGCCCATGTATGCTGTTACTTGCACTCCTAAAAATGATGACAATAACTTCCTCCGAAAGGCATACCTGTCCAAGTCGAAGCCTCGGTCCGATTAATCTTGATGAATTGATGTTCTTTGAACGAAATTCGAACCTTGCTTTCATAATCAAAGCTAAAGAAAAGTAAAATAAATAAAAATCACTTCCAAAGATGTATGCTAAATAGTATCACTTAGATTGATTGCGAGTTATTTCATCGGCCGAATGTAGGTTTTGAGCTTGTGATACTTCGATAGAGTATGTGATCGATGTGCAGTCTGGCAATGGTAAGTTTAACAATTTTCAATGAAAAAACTCATTATTTATGCCATTTTTGGCAGAGATTTCAAGAATTACCTGGCAGACAGTTGCACCTCTTGCAGAGCATAAAATTTACAAAGAGTGTTTGTGAAAAACAAACATTAAAAAAAGTGAGAAAAAAAATGTAATACCTTTACAAGAAGTTTCTTCGAAAATTCATCATCCGCTTCATTGTAGCATGGATTATCAATAATTGTACATACTTTTGTTGAATGTCTTCCTAAAATATGTTTGAATGTGACTGTTTTCTATGTCATTTCAATATATAACATTTTACTTTTCCGCACACACCTAGTGTGTAAGGTAAAGTATTGGAATCGGTCGAAAAATTAACACCCTCAAAAAACATGTTTTCTGGGTGTTTTAGGAGCCAGGAAACACGAATCTAGCATTTTTCCAATGTCCGAATGTATGTGCGTGGTACCCTGTACGCTGTACGCTGTACGCTGTACGCTGTACCCTGTACGCAAAAATTTGTTAACACGATAACTTTCAAACAAGAAAAGTAATTCAAAATCTGACTTCACAGGATGATTGGGGGTGCCGAGGAATAGAAACCATTAGATTTTGAGCGACTTTGGTTGACAGAGTAAAGTGTCATGTCTGGTGTAATGCCCATGGCCATCCATGGGAAAAATTCAATTTTCCCCCCAAAAGTGATATTTAATGTATTCTTAAACACTCAAAAATATGTATTGGGCGGTTTTTGGGTACGAGAAAACCGAATATGACGCTAGTTTTGCGATACAAATATATTTCGACACACTTTTCATACAAAAATTTCAAAAAATTTGGATTTTTGTATGGAAGCCATGCCTGTATGATATCGTAATGAGCTGAAACTTAGCACAGGGCCGGTATTCTAGAACAATCCACAAAAATCGTTCGGAATCATTTGTTTATATAAACAACTCAGCTCAGTGAAAACAATAAAAATTATTGTTATAATTATATTAACACTCACATTACTACAATCACTATAACAACCACTTCTATTGTTTTCAGTCCGATTTAGCGCCTGACTGTAGCTAATATTTTGAGTGTGTAACAATTTTTTTTATATTTTCAATGTTTGGCGACAAATGTAGAGCTCTATTAAAGTTATATTTTGGTACTTTTGGTGTACATATTTGACGCCAAACGTTGAAAAGACAAAAAAATATAAGTTTCAAATGAATAGTCCGCTCAATATATTGTCGGAATAATTCCACTGTTGAAAGAGGTGTCGGAATAATTCCGAACAAAATAAGTGGAATATTGTTTATTTTTTTTTGTCTTATGAATAACGACTATTATTCTCGTTATCTGCTACAATATTATTCAAAACAATATTCATTCATAGAAATATGTTTTTCGGAATAATTCCGAACAAATTGATCGGAAAGTGGCATTAGAATACCGGCCCAGGTTATTTTTATCATACAAAAATACCATTTCGAGAGTTTGAAAACATTTCAACGCATATTAGGGGTACCACCCGAACAAAATTTTGGATTTTTCGCTCAAAAACGAAATGTTGTATGGGAAGTACCCTTAATATGCATTGAAATTTCTTCAAACTTTCGGAATGTCAGCCTTTTGTGAAAACATAACCTTTTGAAAATTTTCACATGATTACGATATCATATAGGCATGGCTGCGATACAAAAATTCTCATTTTTAGTAGTTTTTGTATGAAAAGTGCTTCGAAAATTATTTGTATCTTAAAACTAATGTCAGGTTCAGTTTTCTCGTGAATTCTTTGAGTAAAAGATTTGTAATAAATGCATGGTGTGGATCACGGTGCGGAAAAGTTCATCTTACGGATGTAAGACATTTTATTGCTTACTTGGCATTGAAAATTTAACACATCCGCATTTGATATTGGTGAAGTTTGCTCCACACTCAATTTCACAGTGACGCTGTGAGTATTCTCTAAAAAAACGTAAATAACGTTCGGACTTGAAATAACATCCTCTTTCTTTCGGCGAGTAGCTGCGCAAACCATTTGAAGTTGTAATGACTGATGGTTTTACTGAAATGTAAGTTTCTTGGTCGACCGGGATGAAAATAAATTCTTCTTGCAATTTTGGTAATTCATCTATCAAATTACAAAACCATATTAGAATAATTAAAGAATTTCTGAGCGTTGTGAACTCGAATGATTTGATATCGGAAAAGTACCTACCGGGCATATGTAACGAAATTCGAAATCCGTGTGATAATTCACTGCAAAACTGATAAGAACTATCAATGGAAATTCCAAGAAAAGTGAGGAAAGTGTGGCGCGAACCAGATCCAAACAATCGCAACGGATATATGTTATGCTCTTCCACATTTGAATCATAACCATTTTCCCGACTCCAATGTTTTACTTCTAGACTTAAATTCACTGTCAACAAATCAGGTGTTATTCTGTATGACAAACAAAAAACCAATACAGCAATGCAAAGGAGTAATCAATTTGAAATGCATACTCATCGACTCTGTAAATGTCGCTCGAGTTCAGCGAGTTGAATGTGTAGCAAATTCCTTCTCCGGTGAAAATTTTGTGAAAGAACACCAGCTGTCCCATGAAAGTGGAAAATTGGATGATTGAATTACGGTCGGGGCTAATATCTTCGATCGTATTATAGATCGATTCAGTGATTGGAAAGAGAATAGAATCAACCAAATTTCTCATGTCTTTCAAGCACAAATGCATCACGGCATCAAATCGGTTTAAACTGTTGCAGAGAAAACATGTAATAATTAAATTAAGATAGAATATAGCACCTGACCAAAGGTCCCAAGGGCCAGATTTCGGCTTCACTTTTTTCAATTCGATTCTTCGATTTTTACTCCAATTGGATAGCCAAATTCAGAAGCTATACTATACACAGAAACAAGTATTTGAGTACGCTTACTCGCACTTTACCCCTCAAAATGAGTTACGCACTCTATTTAACTCTATTTTTGGTGTTAGCTTCATCGAACGTATGTGACGATACACTTAGGAATCATATTCGTTAGCGTATACGCAGACTCATATGCACGCAACGAAACATAACTCGTTGATCGCATGCGGCAACGTACATATGAATGGGGTAGAATAAAAATTACTTCTCGAAAAATTGCTATTTTAAAACGAAACCTAAAAAAAATTTCAATAAAAAGTGAATCAATTTTTTTTTGTCCAATTGAAGTGAATCAAGAAAATTTTGTTCAATAAAAGTGAACCAAAAAAAAAATTTCACTCGTTTTTTTCAGTGTAAAATACACTAAAAT
>NW_022199809.1:0-2719 GCF_009176525.2 Contarinia nasturtii | reverse complement strand
AAGTCGATATTTATATGCTCGTTTATTTCGAATTATCAATATATTTTCTTTACTGATAACAAATCGAATGATATATGGTTTCATAATAACATTTTTGAGTTGAAATCAATGATCGTTCGAAGTATAAACAGATAAAAAAAGGATTAATTGTTATTTTTGATTAGATTTGATTCAAGAGCAAACAATTCCGATATATTATAGCAACGGAATTTGTTTTTGTTTATGTTAAAATAAATTCCGCTTTTATTTTCTTTACTTAAACAAAAAATGGAATGTTTAGTTTTGATAACATTACTTTATGAAATAGGTATCTAGAAATTTTTTTGATTGACGTATGACAGATGTTTACTAGTTTTAAACAATTGAATAAAATATTTTCGAGAATAGACCGATGAGTACAGCGCTCATAAAATAGAAAGAGAAGGCAAAACGCTGTGATATTAATTGATAATCGATGTAGCACTTGACCAGAAGTCTACAATATCTGACGTTAACAATATTTCACTGAATCTAGGGGGCAGACACGTGGAATAGGATGAGACTTTTAGTGTAAAGATTCGAGAAATTGCAATGAAATAGCACCGCCTGTGAATGGATTCGCGTGGAACAGCGAAACAGTGCATGAAATAGCAAAAATTGTTTCACTTCAAATCCATTTGACATTTCTTTTGACGTTTATTGATGGATTAGTGGAATATTGCGGAATAGAAGAATTAATATTTTTGATGGAAACAGTGCATGGAATAGTAAAAATAGTTTCGATTTCATATTTGTGTTTTTGGATTAGTGGAATAGCTGGATTAGTAATTTATATAGTGGATTCGGAATTTATTCTTGGTGTCTCCCCCCTAGCACTGGATATTTATACGGAAGGAAGTGTCAAGGTTCAAAAGATAACATCAAAGAAATTATCACTTCGCGAAATAAATTCAAATATCTTTGCACCATATAAATGCTAGAAATTCGCAACAGTAAGTGGTGTACTTATATGACAGGTACGTAGCGAGGTTATATAGCACTATAGAGGTTTTCAGAGTTCACTCCTGTATGATTTTATTTTTTGATATGTGAAAACGTCCGTTTATCATTGTTTCCCCTATTCGCTACATTGAACGATAGCGTGAACATAATTTTCTTCACTAAATTTCAGCTCCTGACGATATCTGGCTGAGCTGATTCATCTGGCTGAAAATATCTCATTATAATGTCTGAATAAAACTTAAATTTGTTGAAAAAGGAATGTTGGGATCACACACACACTTTATCGCATTCCAAAATGGTATTCCTTAACAGCGAAAATTGAGATTTGGTAGTAGCAGCGGAGAGAACAACACACAAAGAATCAATGTTGTACACACAATAGCATTGCATCGGAACAACGTCACAACGACGACAACATGGCGACGCAAACGGATAAACGAAAACTGTATCAACAGCAACAAGAAATCACATTCGGGTAAGTTCGTTTGAATATTCTACTCTGTTGTCATAATTGTCATGTTTTGCATAGTAGCTAACGCATTCGCTGTTCAATATCGGCCACTGTCAACGACAAACCGATTTGAATGTGTTGGTGTGAGAGTGTATTTGATTGCGACATTTCAAACCAACAAGTCGGCAACAAGTCACATCGTCTTGAACCATCATCAGTGTAAGAACTAAAATTGCTGCGCATAAATTTTCAGTTTGCATTGAAAGTGAAATATTCTCTCGAATTGGATTTTTGTCGGTTTTTCCAAAAAAAGTGTTCGGTAAGTATTATTTCAAAATATAATATTAAACAGAATTTTCGAATTTTTTTTACAAAAAATTGACTGCATGCTAGAATTAGATTGAGATAGAGAGAATACAATACAAAATCATGTTCAATTATGAATTTCATCATTGCACACAGTGGATTACGGGTACCGCTAGCCAATAAAGCGACGCAGTTTCTTATGATTTTTCAAAGTCTACTTTGACAACGATATGCAATTGAATATTTTTTAGATTGATTTTTTTCATATTTAAAAAAAAAAAATTTTTGTTTTCAACATTTATCCATTGGCAAGAATATAATGTAATTTTGTGTGTGCTGTTTTTCTTCTCTCACATTTCATTAGCAATAGCCAGCAATGGCCAGTATATCCAGCGAATACGATGATTCCGATGAAGACGAAGAAGAAGAAAAAGAGGAGGCGAGAGACAAAGTTTTGGCCAAGCGTATTCATTTCAACGAGGTAAGTGCATTTGAATCAAGTTCATTCATGTCGTCATATATTTTTTTCATGTCATTTCTTAATTTATATTGTTTTTGTGGGTGTCATTTGTTTTATCCAGGTTCAATATCTCGTCGAAAACGATATTCGAGATTCTAAATGGGTGCGCAAAGAAATGGTCAAAAGTGAACATCGTCTCCTTGAATTTGAGTTGGAAACTCGCCAAAGTGGACTCGACGAAGTGGACTGGGATCCATTGCCCATTCGAATCATTAATGCCATTACCATTAATGGAGCGGTGAGTTTTTGACAAACATTTCAAACATGAATTTCAATTTAATCAATTTCTAAGCAATAACATATAATATTCCTTCTAACTATAGATCGAATATTTGGTGCAATTCAGTGATGGCACACAAACAATGGTCTCTTTCACATGCGGTCCGATGCTACAACTAATCAGTCAATTTGAAAAAGATCGCATTTATAAATCTGTTGTTCGATTGGATCGATTGAGTGAA
>NW_022199808.1:0-1218 GCF_009176525.2 Contarinia nasturtii | reverse complement strand
GCCACAAAACCATTCATCGGCCGCAAAACGTATAACGCGTTCAATGACAATTGACACACGACCATCGAATCAATCGGTTCAATCGGCTCGCCCGCCACAAAACCATTCAGTCGCTCGCCGTCCGCCGCCAGTTCTACCATCAACATCAACATCAACATCGGCCGCTCAAAAAGGCACCAAAACTTATCTTCTTCATCCCAGAATTTGTCGACGACGTGGCGAACAGGCGAAAGAAAATACTGAAACGTTCACAATTAAGATGCGCCTGAATCAGTTTCTACGCAGCAATGCAAACGATGAAGGCCGTGTAGGTGGCAGCGACAACAGAAGGAAAATAAATGATGCACGAATCGCGGCAACAATTGCGCGGCGAAATGACGCTGCACGAAACCAAGGAAACAATCAAGGGAACAATGTCGATCAGAAAAGTAGGCTGATCAAAATTATAAACGACAAAGTTACTCAAATGTCAGACATGATTCAATTGGCATCATTACATTTGCACAACTCGCTGAATCGTTTGGTTGCTGATGGAACAAATGAGGAAATTCGGGCGGAATTTGGGAATGAATTCAATCCGAGGAAACATTTCTATGCCCAAAAGCAATGTCAAAGAAACCTTGATTATCCGATGAATCGTGACTTTGAGAATATGTTGAGAGAACGTCATATTCCGGTCAAACCGAAAATAAAGAATACTGGTCAGTGTATTAAATATGCGTATTTGATTTGTGCAACGAATATGTACGTAAACGTGAAGATGCATTGTTGTCGGCACATTAAAGACAAATTTTTCAAACGACTGTCAAACGATGAAGCAGCAATTGATGCCACCATGAACTATTTGAAATGTGCAGACTCAGTCGATCGTCCAGACGCATATTTGTTGGATCAGTACTTCGAACATTTACGTCCACTTTTGGACGAAGAACGTATTGACGATTACAATTACAATTACGGAGGTGAAGAACACATAATACCACGAGGGTGGTTGGAAACAACGGAGGACGAAAAAAAATACTACAAACATGTATTCGAATTGATGAATTTATTGCGATACATATGTGAACATAACGCACAAAATCCGGATAAACAATGGAAATTGTTTCGGCCCATACCGCAGTCGCATAACAAACGGCATCACATTGCAATAGACACAGAAGCATTTATCCTGTTTACAAATCTTCTCTTTGCAATTAATGAAGGAAAGACCAATTT
>NW_022199807.1:0-1852 GCF_009176525.2 Contarinia nasturtii | reverse complement strand
GCTGCATTCGATGCTGGCCAAATCAAAAAGATAATTGGCAACGATCCCGGCGCAAAAGTTTTAATAGCGGCTAATACTCTCGACTTGGACCGAAAGTAAGTTATCGAAAAACCGAAGTAAGTTATCGATTGAAGGCCAAACAATGGCACCACCGTGTTGGAACTGACAAAAGAAAGAAAAAATTAAAGGAATACACTGGTGCATACGAAAACGAATGTCGTCTCTTACGTGAAAATCGTAATATTTATATCGAAACACCATCGCCGAGTAGTCTGAATTACGATTTGTATCTAAGATACCAACTGGATATTTTCCAAGCGGCAAGCGAAGTGAAGTACCGGCCATGTGTGGCAAAACTCACATTCGATAAATACGTGCAAACACAAAAAACGGCCCATCAAATTGCACGTGAAGTTACACAAATGGAAAAGGAAATACCGCGTGAGCAACAAACCATCGTATACGCTCATGGAAATGCGAAAATTGCGGCCAATTCACCAATTAAAGGCCATTTGCGTACACCCGAAGCAGCGATTACGCACACAATTGATCGGTATGAATGTATATGTTTTTGTTTTTGTGTTTTCCCGATATTTGTTTACTAATTTCTGCATTATTTCCATTCACACATTCAATGTGTATGCCCACAGGTATGCAATGAGAATTGATATCAATGAGAGAGGTACATCTATGTATTGCAGTAGGTGTCAACAGATGACACAAAGACCAATTGATGTAAAAGTACGAAAAGGATTTACGAGACATAACATTAAGGATCGGTAAGTTATTGATTTAATACATAGTACTGAATCAAAAACGACCACAAAAACAAAAACAAAACCGAAAACATGAAATTCATTGTAAATTTTCTTTTGTCGTTTGTTTCCAATGTACAAATAAAAAGCTTCCTAGTTTGCCAAAACTGTGAATCGGGCCGGAATGCTGTTCTCCCAGTTCCACGCGAGTACACTGCGAAAACACATCGTAGTTATAGAAAGAAGATTCCAGTAGTTGGCGCAAGACCAAAAACACGAACATTTGAAACGCCAGCCGACAATCCGAATCGAATTCGAAGCGTGGTTATGGATCGTGACCATAACGCTTCACGCAATATGATCTATAAAGCCAAGTGTATGTTGAGTGGAATTCCAATAAATCCTGTTTTCAATATGAGTGCTGTAGCCTATAGACAACAAAATCCCGATCGTGTGATCCGTCCAAATCGACCGAATCATGCGAATCGTCGTAATCAAGCAGCATAAAGTTAAAGAAATGTATCTGCGGTCGTTCCCGGGGGGGTATGTTTCAATTCGAATCAATTTCATTTCATCTACTGCAATTTATGTTCATTGTTTGTTTCTCTGTTATTGTATGTATCTAGGTAGTGACCAGCAGACCCAGAAGTACTATTCTATAGTAAGCTAGTATTTTTTTTATTCTCTTCCACAGAATCGACGATTACAACTACCAAATCTCAATTTAAAGCAATTGCTGGACATTATTGTTGTTGTGGCTATTGCTTTGCAATTTTTTCATTATATGTTTCCGATTATTTTTTCGATTATTCTCCGATTACTTATCGATTATTTTAAATTTTATTCTTTTCTTTTGTGATTCTCCCCTTAGGTATTCCTTATCAAAAGAAATGTACACACAAAATACTCGTGAGACGCCACGTGTATCATGATAAGGAAATTCATGACGCACCATACAAGTATAAGAGATTATGAAATGAAAAGTCGGCAATCGCCACAAAAATTAATTTCTGTATGGTCACTGAAATCTATTGTGCTTGACAAGAAAACCGTCTCAATTACCTTCTTATTAATACATACTACAGTTATAAAAAAAA
>NW_022199806.1:0-11083 GCF_009176525.2 Contarinia nasturtii | reverse complement strand
GTAAACTTGGAGAATTGGGCCTCACCGATGAAATTCTAAATCGTTATAATGCTACGTATCAAGGCTTAGTTAAAATTATCTCGGATATTCGAACTGTGTGTCCTTTGTTGGCGTTTGCACGCGCTCAAATCAACGTACCATTCTACGTGGTTACTCAAGCGGGCGGCGATCATACGATTGCCGATGCTGATGCCGATATTCAAGCGATTTTGGGTCGATATGAACCAAAAGATTACCTACAACGACAATATACATCAGCCATACAAAAGCTTTTCTATCATTATGTAGCGCACGGTGAACTCAACAAATATGAACCACGAAAACCAGTGTTGGAAATTGGTCAAGATGTGTTTGCTAATGAGAATTATCCAAATTGTGATTTCTGGATTAACAAAGATATTGTACCCAAGTATCAACGAATCGATTAATTTAATGTTAAGCTTTAAACTTTGATTTGCACGGAGAAATTTTATTTTTTTTTTTGTATAATTTTATTCAAATTCGAAACAAAACAATCGATTTCATGCGATATGGGCGTATATGACATGAAAATAAAAAAAAATGAGAAAAAAAATTAATGAAATCTTAAAAACACGAAATGTTTGTAAAACAATCTGATGCACGGAAAAAATGATGGAAAGGAGAATAATTCACACCGAGCACCAAGATTACTCTTGGATTAAGTACATTTTGATTTTGATTTATTTTAAAAAGTCTAGGTTCTAAAATAGAAGCCAGAGCATGCTACTTCATTTCCCCATATTGCATTAGTTTAATTTCTTATCTAAAAACTGAATCCAAATAAATATTTATTGAGTGTGTCAAAATAATATATTATACATAAACGATAATACGATACAGTACAAGTTTTTCAGTATTTTATAATATTTATGTAGAGTAAATGAATGATGTTAATTCTACTGATAGTAATGCGCTCTTTCCCTATCTCCTCTATCTCACATAAACTACGGAATGACCAATAGAGTCACTTACAATCATAAGATTCTATTGCATTTATTTTTACCTATCAATAGTGTGCAATAAAGAAGATAGGTATACTAATCCGCATTCATTTTCATCACCACCAATACAAGGAACTTGAAAATGTCCATAAAGCGATAATGACTCTATCGGCAATCATCGATCGTACATATTAACTAGAAACAAAGAAACAAAGATGTTTTTTCTTTAAACATGCACGATTGATGAATCAAGATGAGACCCAAGCGCCAAAAGTGTGGAAAATGTCATTCGATTTCCTTGATATGATTAATACTGTGATGGAAATTCACGTTAAGAGCATATTACTAAGCATCTATCCGAACTCAGATCTAAACAATCTTCCACAGTTTACAAAAGACCTAAAATAGAACATGACCCAACTCAAATGAAGTATTTAAAACACTATTACAATATAGCTACAATCAGCTAGCATAGAAATCGATAACAGCCAAATGTGGTATTTTGATTTTCAGACATCTTTTGAGAGTAAAATAAAAACCAATTTTTAACGGACGTTTTTTTAAAAACAATTTTTTACCAAAATATTCATAATCTCAAATCGTTGAATTTTTATACATTCAATTTAACTGAAAATTTTGATAAACAATGTTTTTCTAACTGATTTTATAGTCTAGATATGAATAAACACCGATTTTTAATTGAAACCATTTCATTAAAACCTTTTCGAAAAAATCGAAAACGAAAAAATAAACAAAGGCAAACACTTGATTGGTTAGGTTTAATTTGAGAAGAAAAAAAAATAGACTAGTTTATAAGTAACACGAGACAAACTTTGACCGTACTAATATTGTATATTGTGCTGTTAATTTTTTTAGATCAGTCTATATGTTTGCCCCCAGCATCCAATGGAAATCGAAATGTTCTCCTCTTAATACACAAATTATTTAATTTTTATTATTTAAATGGCTGTATTAAGTTTAATTTTAATTATTATATATATTAAACAAAGGAAAGATCCAAAAAAAATCTATTTGAATTGATTTGATAAAAATAGATTAGCGCATGACAAAAAAAACCAAATCGATTTCGAACAAAAAAAAAAACAATTTTTTTTAGAAGATGTTTAGGAAAAGCCACAACGATCAATAATTTCTACTTATTTGCCACACTATTTGTAGAACTTGTATCCGTTTCACGAGCATTTAAAGCATATTTCACGGAATCTAGCATTAATTCGCTGTTAGAACCAGAGCATAAAACATATACAATGAAATCTTTTGTATCGATTGAATTTCAAGGAAGCGATCAATAGCTAATTAACTATAGAAATGCACTCAAATAATTAACATTTTGACAAAACAATCGTCAATCGTAAGATTCACCGTTGATAAAACTTTCTCTTTCTCTTTTTACCTAAGTCAGCAAGAAGGAAACAAAAATTACGGAAAACTGAGATAACATAAAACACCCCAAAATCTAATTAATATAAAAGATTTCACTGTAAATAATAAGTTAAGTATTAAACGATTAGAAAATTTGACGTTTCATTTTAGAAATTAAAAAAAAATGATATTGTTGTAATTACAAAGAAAAACATTCATCAATATACATATATTAAAGAAAATAATTCAACGATCGATAAAAAGAGATAGATAATAATTGAATACCATAGCTTCAGTATCACATGAAAATTCATTGTGAAATTAAAAATGAACTAAAGTAATTGAAGGTATAATGAAAATGAAACAACTCTGGCATACATACACATTACGCCAACATATAAAGGCTTCATAGTGTTTTCGTCGAAGGCTTATTTGCAAATCAAAATGCTTATTTTGGTTCAAGTTTTCGAACATTTACGGCTGATTATCCCATTGTCACTAAATTAATCAGCTGATGATTAGATTTTAATTTACAATTGTAATGAACACAACAAATATAAAAATAAAGATTAAAAATTAAAAAAAATTAATTGAAAAATTTTCCTCGCACACTATGCTTTTCAGATATGTGCAAAAGTTTTCTGTATTATGTTAAAACAATATCAAAAATCTCTCTAAATCATTAACATGATGATGATTTTCTCGATTCCGAACTAGATTCTGAAGATTTGCGGAAGCATTTATGAAAAGTTCTCTCAGCAAGTTTGGAGACTCACCACTGCTGGTCACCAGCTATCCTAATCGGTCTAAATTTAAAACTGTAAACTGCATTTTTGGAACTTTTCTTATATAACTGCCTTCATATATGGTAAAAATAAAGAAAGAGAAATATATGCATTGTTTTATTTGAACATTTTTACAGTTGAAAAAAACGAAACAACTATTATCAATATACGTTCAATTTCAGTATTTCATATCAAATAAAAAACCTCTATCGAGGTGAAGAACGAGTGACGAAACCAAAATTTAAAACACAACATTTCTGATATCAATTCTGTGACGAAAATAGTTGGTAGATATATTTTCTGTGTACTGTGACTATAAACTTAATATACATTTGTATATTCGAAACGTTGCAGATTAGTTAGATTATTTTTGGATCAAAATCATATAAATTGTGGCTCATAATGGGGAAAAGTGGTTTTTTCTGTGGTGTGTGGTATGCATTTTTTTTTCATCTTTGACTTGGGGCTTAAATTGATGAAATTTTGTGCAGTCTTTTTCGAAAAAATGGCCGTAATGTATGCGGCCAACGGTCAATTTTTGGTTTTTGGCCAATTTGGCCACCCCCACATGAAATTTTTAAGAGACTATCAAACATGTAGTTATTTGTGGTTAAAATGTCATATTTCATACATCTAGACATTTTTGTGAAAATTGAATTTTGGTACATTTGGCCGAATTTTTGGTGGGATAGCCATTAAAAACGGTCGATATTTTGTTCATTTTTGTTTGGCCAGTCACAGAGCATATTTACAGAGTCATTGGAACACATTTTGGCCCATAAAATACTTTACATTTTAAAACTCCCATTTTTGGCCATATTTGCACTAAAAAAGGCCATATCGTGAAGACAAGAATTTCTAGGGATATAAGCTATATGGCATTTTGAAACTTAGACTTGGGCCTTAAAATCGGTGAAATTTTCAAGTGACCAAGTAAGACTAGTTTTCGAGCTAATGATCATTATGTGTCCGGCCAAACAGTAACCTTTTGGTTTTTGGCCAATTTGGCCACTCCAACTTGAAATTTTTGGACCGCAAATGGCACCATTCGATAGCTCACTTCAAGACCTTTCCAACGAGGTGCATATTTCCGGGGTGTGTCAAGTGTATGTGCCTCGGTGTCTGTAGGGACAAAAGTCAAAAAGTTACTTTTGGAGGCCGGCCACGGTCAACATGGTGGCCAAATCGAAAAGTGCCGGAACAAAAAAGTCTTAGTTTTTTATGTTCTTTAATCACAGAAAGTTTCGAAAAGATTAGAAACAACTACGCAAAATTGGCCACAGACAGACAGACATTTTGATTTTTCATAGGAATTTATATGAAATTTTTAAAATAATAAATTTTTCGAACGAACGGATTGATCGATTTCGACGGTTAGGAAGTCATTGGAAAGGTATTGAGCTCTAGAATTCGAATATCGATGTTTCAGGGGTCAACGACCTCATTTAGGGCCATCTATGGCCGTAGATCTGAATTATGACCCTTTTCTTGAAAGGACCATATTTTGAAGACAGGTGGACCGATTTCCGAACTTTGACATTTTTTCTTGATCTATGACCCAAGGCCTTTCCAACCATACATCAATTGGGGCGAAAGGCCTTCTAGGTCTGGATTTCGTATATTACGTGTATATATAGCGAGTTCGACTTTTCAACACACTAATGTGGTTTCGTCCTCGCGCAAACTGCTGTGATGGAAATGAGTAAGAAAGACTTCTTATTCTGATACAAAATTTAACGTCATTTCATTAGATAAAATGCGAACGTTTGCGGAAACAATGGTAATTTTTTTTAGAAATTTCAGTTTTATATCAGAATAAGAAGTCTTTTCTTTACTCATTTCCATGTGATTAACTGATACAGTATGTTCAACAACAACAATAATAATTTTTCTGTATCACCAAGTGACGCAATACCAACATACATATGAAATATATGTATATATGCGTCACTCTATATATACTGTAAAGAAATGAAAATCGATACCGCTGACTTTTGGAAAAGGATTTTGTCATCAACATAACCACTTAAGTGAAACGCGCGAAACAACAGTATCATCATCATCGTCGTCATCATCATCAGCAGAAACACAACAATGAACACCACTTAACTATGCCATAACCAGCGACGAAATTTTCAACGAATTGAATTCATGCACTGATTTGATTACGAAATTCACGCGCACTTTTAAAAGCCACCACAAATCACTAATTATCATAATTGCATACGGTTTGTTTGTCGGTGTATTGTGTAAGCAAGAACTACCAACGCGTATGCATTATAGATACACAAAAGAAAAACAACAACAATTTGTAATAGAATTTAAAATGAATCAATTTTATAATAATATATCCACAAGCATATTTTTGTTTTATTTTATTTTTATTCAATTTTAAACATAATCCATATATTTAAAAACGATTTTTTCAATATTTCATATAAAATAGTAATTATGTTGATTAAATTGTCGATTGCACTAAAAATGGTGTCTATTTCTGGTTGCCCCGCAAAAGAATTGTTGTTAAAGGTGTGTTGATTATAGAAGAGCGTCAGCCATGCGCTGCGAGTAAAAGTAGCTAGTAATAGTAACAAAGAAATCTTATGAGCTACCAATATTATGCCGATATATTTGCGTCCAATGTGTCAACAATTGAATCGGCTATCAACACTGAACTGGTGGAGAAAAATGAACCAAATATTGCTCCACCCACATAGTAAATAAATAGGCCAAGCATCAAAAATCGAACGAATCGATCGACACAGTACATTCTGTAAATCGAAATGTGCATTGATTTAATTGATTGAATTATAAAATAGGCTTGAGGGAGAAAAAGAAAATTTCTAAAAACGTTCAGTGACCGGTTCGCGCATATTTCTATGCCTGATAGCTATGCTAAGCATAGCGGAGACGCAAGCCGCAACGCACCCGTCACCATTCGATTCGAGCTATATTGTATGCGCACGGTCGTCTGCATAAACGAACATGTGTATTGTTCATATAGAGTGAACGGCGATGCGTCGGTTGCGTTTGCGGCTATGCTTGGCATATCTATGCTACCTAGCGTATTTAGGCAAGCATAGAAATATGCGCGAACCGGTCACTGAAAACGTTAAAAAAGCATAATAATAACAACATTAAATGAATAATTTCATGTGGTGTATTATTTATGGCAAATCGGTTGCACTCGATATACATACGTTTATCCTCAATAGCGTAGCGGTTTGCTTCGATTTCATTAATTATTGTACGCATATACAGTACATTGCTGTTGTCAAAGTCCCATTGATTGTTTGCATAGTATTCGAATACATCGAAACCTTTTTGGATTCTTCGTTGAACCCGGCACAGTCTGTTTTTATGTGAATGAGAGAACATTGACATTTAATTAATTGGCCAATTATCATTGTAATGGTAAAATATGAAACAAAACAAGCGAAACAAACAAAAGGAAGAGAAGACACACAGAAAGTGGAAAACCCTCGAAAACTAATCTTATTTTTTCATTATGCTGTTGTTATTGTACCACACGAATACCTGTTCAATACACAGGCGTATATCGAAGACAGAACAATAAGCAATCGATCAGAATAGCTGGAATCCAATGGAATAGTATACAACAGATGTTATGATGCAAGCGATTACTCTTCATTGAACCGCCTGGATACCAAACAACGCCATTTAGTGGCAATTTGTTACAAATTATCCAACGACCACAATCAATCAATTCTTTCCAAGACACTTTGATTTCGGCTGAACTCACCAAATGATAAACACGTCGATCGTAATCTCTGTGCAATTTGCAAAACGAAAAGAATTTACAATGAAAAATGAAATGCAAATGAAACGAATTTACATACTTGTTGTAGACGAAATTCCATGACGAAATCATGATTCCATTAACGGCATAATCAACCGGCAAATAGTCACCATAACTGCTTGAATTGCAATACATCGAACGAAGTACACCTTTACCAGCGCCAATAAGCAAACCAGTGGGTCCGTTAATATTATCGGTCCAACCTAATGAATAAATGAAAATAGTCAATAAATGAATTCCACTTTTAATTTAATGTTTTTCTGTCCAACCTGGGATCGGTTCATATCGAATCGGAATTACAATTGACGGACGCATTATAACAGCTGGCATTTCATTCATTTGTTCGATAACCAATGCTTCCGATAAACACTTTGTGAACGCATATGTATTTGGAAATCCGCCCAAAATTCTACAAAAAAAATACAACAGACCAATGCATTTTTGATAAGAAGAATAAGAAGAAGAAGAAGAACGGGGTGTATAAGCAATAATTGACATTAGACAAAATACTCACTGTTTGGTCACCGTATGCACAATATCCTCGTCAAGCCATTCAATCGATTTAATGATTCGATGTGGATCAGCTGGTGCTGGATATGGTTTTTCCATGAGTAATCTTTCATTCAAGTGACAGTATGATGTCGATACATAGCAAAATAGCTGCAGAAAACATCAAATAATTGATAAATTATCGAAAAGTTTGGTGTTGGAATGGAAAAATGGCAATTGTTGTACTATAAAGTGACAATTTTCAATCCATTTTTTTTGCTTACCGCCAATTTCTTGAATGTTTTACTCAGTTCGAGCATTAGTTTCATGGGGCGAATCACGCTAGTAAATACTAGAAAAACTAGTAAATCTAGTGCGAATAATGACGTCACAAACGAAGCCAACTTCACACCAAAGGCCATATAATTTATATGAAAAACTACTGAGAGCCAACTTCACGCACTAGAATTTTCTAGTTTTCTAGTGAAGTCTTATTAAAAACTAGATACACTAGAATTTCGTGATTGACCCCATGATTAGTTTGGTGCCACGGGTATTCAGCAAAACAGCACGCTTCAATGTTTCGTCGAAACGAACGGTGGCAGCACAATGATAAACAATTGAAACATTTTCAGCTAACAATTTTCGATCGTCATCCGAGATGCCCAAATCAGGTAACGAACAATCACCGGAAATCACATGACATTGATTAACGATTGTGTCCAGTCCTCGAGTTTCTTTCAATCCGTCAAATAACTAGAAAAAAACAGTGAAAACATTTTTAACTCTGTGCACATTTTTTTTTTTGAAACAACAAATAACTTTTACTTAAATTGAAATACGAAAATCGAAAATTTCAAAACAAATGCAATCAATTGATTTATAAAATGTCAGTAATTTCTATTGACGAATTAGTTATCATGATTCATGACGAATATTGGCGATGGCGATGCAAAATATTGAGAAAACAAACTAATATTTCAAGGAATCAAACTGACTGGAGTCAAATTGAATGAAATTGAGATATATTTCTTGTGTTGGCACGTTTTTTTTAAATGTGAAACAGAGAATTGTAGCCGAATAAATCACGTAATTTTGATATGCTGTCAAAATAAAAGAGAAATTCACAAAATTCCATGGTTCAAAAGACAATACATACATTGCCAATAAATAAGATTATACAGCAATCTCGTCAATGGCCGAGAACTGTTGTTAACTTATAAAACCTAATTAAACATCAATTAATATGTATATAATTTAATAATAAACGGCCTTCTTCACATCGGCTTTGAATCAATTTCCATTCGATTACGAAATAGGCACGATATATGAGCACCAAATCCATTGAAATGTTCATCTAATTTTTAACAATTATAACATTGATAATGCACATTAGCCTTGGATATTTCATCTTTTTTTCTTCTCTCAATTCATTGCCGTCCATTGAATGACAGTTACCATCGGTTGGAGAAAAAAAATGTGCAACAATGTCTTATGACCAGACAATGTGAAATTTGAATGTTGAACTGTTAATGTCAACAACACTATTACAAACTAATCGTATCGGTATAATAATCGTATGGCACTTTGCGGAAGCCTTTGCAGATTCTGCCTTTTCAAGTGCGAATTTTGATCCAAATCATTTATGAAAGGTTCTCTCAGCAATTTTTGATACTCACCAGCTATCCTAATCGGTCTAAATTTAAAACTGTACACTGCATTTTTGGAACTTTTCTTATATAACTGCCTTCATATATGGTAAAAATAAAGAAAGAGAAATATATGCATTGTTTTATTTGAACATTTTTACAGTTGAAAAAAACGAAACAACTATTATCAATATACGTTCAATTTCAGTATTTCATATGGAAATGAGTAAGAAGGACTTCTTATTCTGATACAAAATTTAACGTCATTTCATTAGATAAAATGCGAACGTTTGCGGAAACAATGGTAATTTTTTTTTAGAAATTTCAGTTTTATATCAGAATAAGAAGTCTTTTCTTTACTCATTTCCATGTGATTAACTGATACAGTATGTTCAACAACAACAATAATAATTTTTCTGTATTTGAATACATTGTCCTTTGAATAATTTTTGAATTTTTCATTGAAATTGGTCTTTTGATAAAACACGCTACAATGGTGAGTATATTAAATATATCAAAATGACCAAAAAAAACCAGTTGAAATGACACCCTTTTTACTCTATTTTCAAAAAAATGTAAGAAATGTTGACGATACATACGATTATTAATTTTTAATTGTATATTATTCAAGAAATTCTTTAGAAAAACATCATTTTTGCCAAATTTATTTGAATTTATTTTATTAGTTGCCATCAGAGTGTTATCCATACAATATTGAGGGCTAGCTATCTATAAAATCTGTTAAACGTTTCAAACAATGAGACCATTTGTATGTCCAGCATACACAGCATCCGAGCGAAGACGTGCGTTAAATATCAGCTATTTATATATTTCTATAGCAATAGCTGATATAGATAGCTAGCAACTTTGTATGGTTTTATCAATTGTAGCTGTTGAATAAGAAAAACAAAACATACACATGTATAAACCATAACAACAGAGCAATACATGAGCGCACTACTCAGCTTCGTCTCTATGATGTATACTTTAAGCGCAAATGTGCATGTGATGATTGTGAATCTCTTCGTTCTTTCAGCTACTTTACCTTCCACTGTATCTTTGCTCAGCGAAATCAATGACAAGCAATAAATAGAATTCGAACAAACTATTGAATCAGTACTTTAATTAAGGATTTTTTCCAAATATTCTGGATTAGAATGGAACGCTTATTGATTTTCCAGTGTTTTGTGTGACTTTCTTCGATTCTGTACGGCTAACTAATTTTCGTATATACCTCTTGATAGTAACTATTAAAACTAAAAATAATTAATTCTATTTTCAAATTCTGAAATTATTCTGTATAAAAAATAATTTATTTTGATATCATTAGAGTGAATCGCCTCTAGATTATTTCTATTGTCATTTGGAATGGATACTGGATAGTTAATTGTGATAATCTAATATTGAATAACTCAAGACATACTTAATAAATGTTATGTTAAAGTATTACTTCACAATGACAACTGAAGTGGAAAGATATTTTTAGGTAGTGCATAATTTACATAAAGTGACAAAGAACTAACAACACAGTTTTTTCATAAATATAAAAGAACCAAAAGAAGAAACTATGGATCAAGAAAATATTCGGATAGATTTCATTCAAAGAGAGAGAAAACGCAAAATGATTGGTATTTTTGCCGGCATTTTGTTTTTCTTAATACTTGTTGTAATCATTTTTGTATTTGCATTTACTGGAAATTCAACTTTGAAATCTCCACCACTTCGTGATGGAAAATTCATCAAAGCTGTTACATCTTGTGGTCCTGTTGAAGGTGTTTTAGAAGATTCAGCGTATGCCTTCCGAGGTATTCCATACGCCGTGCCACCATTGAATGAAAAACGATTCAAACCGGCTGAATCACCCGAGCGACCTGAAGATTGCTGGAATGGTACACTGAAAGCGCATAATGCTGCTCAAGTTTGTTTGCAACTTTTAGCCAACGGTGCTTATGATGGAACCGAAGATTGTCTAAATCTCGATGTAGTCACACCATATGT
>NW_022199805.1:0-2042 GCF_009176525.2 Contarinia nasturtii | reverse complement strand
AAGTCGATATTTATATGCTCGTTTATTTCGAATTATCAATATATTTTTTTTTTACTGATAACAAATCGAATGATATATGGTTTCATAATAACATGTTTGAGTTGAAATCAATGATCGTTCGAAGTTTAAACAGATAAAAAAAGGATTAATTGTTATTTTTGATTAGATTTGATTCAAGAGCAAACAATTTTGATATATTATAGCAACGGAATTTGTTTTTGTTTATGATAAAATAAATTCCGCTTTTATTTTCTTTACTTAAACAAAAAATGGAATGTTTAGTTTTGATAACATTACTTTATGAAATAGTTATCTAGAATTTTTTTTGATTGACGTATGACAGATGTTTACTAGTTTTAAACAATTGAATAAAATATTTTCGAGAATAGACCGATGAGTACAGCGCTCATAAAATAGAAAGAGAAGGCAAAACGCTGTGATCTAGGGGAAAATATCGAATAAAATAAGTAACGAATATGCTGCGTATAAGAATATAAACCGTATATACCGAAGAATATTTGCAAATAATATTTGCAAATAACTCCGTATATATATGGTTTATACGCATATATGCAGCGTATATGCGGCATACTTGCGATGTCTTCATCTATTTATAGTATATTCGGTATAAAATACTTGAGTATAAACCGTATAAACGTACACACAAAAAATAAACCTGACAAATCATTTTAGGATTCCTATTAAAATATTAATTTGTAAGGTTTCCTTATAATATGGCAACATTTTATTAGGAAACCTTTAAATAATAAAACATGTTTTGTTTCAACACAGTGAAGTTGGCTTTGACGTTTAAGCGCGCCAATTTATCAGGATTCCTGTTAAAATATTGCGATTTTATAAGGAAACCTAACAAATTCATTTTTTAATAGGAATCCTAAAATAATTTGTGGGGTTTATCTCTTGTGTGTATAGATAATTCCCCCTAGGCTGTGATATTAATTGATAATCGATGTAGCACTTGACCAGAAGACTACAATATCTGACTTTAACAATATTTCACTGAATCTAGGGGGCAGACACGTGGAATAGGATTAGACTTTTAGTGTAAAGATTCGAGAAATTGCAATGAAATAGCAACACCTGTGAATGGATTCGCGTGGAATAGCGAAACAGTGCATGGAATAGCAAAAATTGTTTCACTTCAAATCCATTTGACAGTTCTTTTGACGTTTATTGATGGATTAGTGGAATATTGCGGAATAGCAGAATTAATATTTTTGATGGAAACAGTGCATGGAATAGTAAAAATAGTTTCGATTTTATATTTGTGTTTTTGGATTAGTGGAATAGCTGGATTAGTAATTTATATAGTGGATTCGGAATTTATTCTTGGTGTCTCCCCCCTAGCACTGGATATTTATACGGAAGAAAGTGTTAAAGTTCAAAAGATAACATCAAAGAAATTATCACTTCGCGAAATAAATTCAAATATCTTTGCACCATATAAATGCTAGAAATTCGCAACAGTAAGTGGTATACTTATATGACAGGTACGTAGCGAGGTTATATAGCACTATAGAGGTTTTCAGAGTTCACTCCTGTATGATTTTATTTTTTGATATGTGAAAACGTCCGTTTATCATTGTTTCCCCTATTCGCTACATTGAACGATAGCGTGAACATAATTTTCTTCACTAAATTTCAGCTCCTGACGATATCTGGCTGAGCTGATTCATCTGGCTGAAAATATCTCATTATAATGTTTGGATAAAACTTAAATTTGTTGAAAAAGAAATATTGGGATCACACACACACACTTTATCGCATTCCAAAATGGTATTCCTTGTCGAAATACTCGTGAGACGCCACGTGTATCATGATAAGGAAATTCATGACGCACCATACAAGTATAAGAGATTATGAAATGAAAAGTCGGCAATCGCTACAAAAATTAATTTCTGTATGGTCACTGAAATCTATTGTGCTTGACAAGAAAACCGTCTCAATTACCTTCTTATTATTGCATACTACAGTTTATAAAAAAAAATTCATATTATTATACAAAAAATGAGGGCATTCAT
>NW_022199804.1:0-1311 GCF_009176525.2 Contarinia nasturtii | reverse complement strand
GCCACAAAACCATTCATCGGCCGCAAAACGTATAACGCGTTCAATGACAATTGACACACGACCATCGAATCAATCGGTTCAATCGGCTCGCCCGCCACAAAACCATTCATCGGCCGCAAAACGTATAAAGCGTTCAATGACGATTGACACACGACCATCGAATCAATCGGTTCAATCGGCTCGCCGGCCACAAAACCATTCAGTCGCTCGCCGTCCGCCGCCAGTTCTACCATCAACATCAACATCAACATCGGCCGCTCAAAAAGGCACCAAAACTTATCTTCTTCATCCCAGAATTTGTCGACGACGTGGCGAACAGGCGAAAGAAAATACTGAAACGTTCACAATTAAGATGCGCCTGAATCAGTTTCTACGCAGCAATGCAAACGATGAAGGCCGTGTAGGTGGCAGCGACAACAGAAGGAAAATAAATGATGCACGAATCGCGGCAACAATTGCGCGGCGAAATGACGCTGCACGAAACCAAGGAAACAATCAAGGGAACAATGTCGATCAGAAAAGTAGGCTGATCAAAATTATAAACGACAAAGTTACTCAAATGTCAGACATGATTCGATTGGCATCATTACATTTGCACAACTCGCTGAATCGTTTGGTTGCTGATGGAACAAATGAGGAAATTCGGGCGGAATTTGGGAATGAATTCAATCCGAGGAAACATTTCTATGCCCAAAAGCAATGTCAAAGAAACCTTGATTATCCGATGAATCGTGACTTTGAGAATATGTTGAGAGAACGTTATATTCCGGTCAAACCGAAAATGAAGAATACTGGTCAGTGTATTAAATATGCGTATTTGATTTGTGCAACGAATATGTACGTAAACGTGAAGATGCATTGTTGTCGGCACATTAAAGACAAATTTTTCAAACGACTGTCAAACGATGAAGCAGCAATTGATGCCACCATGAACTATTTGAAATGTGCAGACTCAGTCGATCGTCCAGACGCATATTTGTTGGATCAGTACTTCGAACATTTACGTCCACTTTTGGACGAAGAACGTATTGACGATTACAATTACAATTACGGAGGTGAAGAACACATAATACCACGAGGGTGGTTGGAAACAACGGAGGACGAAAAAAAATACTACAAACATGTATTCGAATTGATGAATTTATTGCGATACATATGTGAACATAACGCACAAAATCCGGATAAACAATGGAAATTGTTTCGGCCCATTCCGCAGTCGCATAACAAACGGCATCACATTGCAATAGACACAGAAGCATTTATCCTGTTTACAAATCTTCTCTTTGCAATTAATGAAGGAAAGACCAATTT
>NW_022199803.1:0-2719 GCF_009176525.2 Contarinia nasturtii | reverse complement strand
AAGTCGATATTTATATGCTCGTTTATTTCGAATTATCAATATATTTTCTTTACTGATAACAAATCGAATGATATATGGTTTCATAATAACATTTTTGAGTTGAAATCAATGATCGTTCGAAGTATAAACAGATAAAAAAAGGATTAATTGTTATTTTTGATTAGATTTGATTCAAGAGCAAACAATTCCGATATATTATAGCAACGGAATTTGTTTTTGTTTATGTTAAAATAAATTCCGCTTTTATTTTCTTTACTTAAACAAAAAATGGAATGTTTAGTTTTGATAACATTACTTTATGAAATAGGTATCTAGAAATTTTTTTGATTGACGTATGACAGATGTTTACTAGTTTTAAACAATTGAATAAAATATTTTCGAGAATAGACCGATGAGTACAGCGCTCATAAAATAGAAAGAGAAGGCAAAACGCTGTGATATTAATTGATAATCGATGTAGCACTTGACCAGAAGTCTACAATATCTGACGTTAACAATATTTCACTGAATCTAGGGGGCAGACACGTGGAATAGGATGAGACTTTTAGTGTAAAGATTCGAGAAATTGCAATGAAATAGCACCGCCTGTGAATGGATTCGCGTGGAACAGCGAAACAGTGCATGAAATAGCAAAAATTGTTTCACTTCAAATCCATTTGACATTTCTTTTGACGTTTATTGATGGATTAGTGGAATATTGCGGAATAGAAGAATTAATATTTTTGATGGAAACAGTGCATGGAATAGTAAAAATAGTTTCGATTTCATATTTGTGTTTTTGGATTAGTGGAATAGCTGGATTAGTAATTTATATAGTGGATTCGGAATTTATTCTTGGTGTCTCCCCCCTAGCACTGGATATTTATACGGAAGGAAGTGTCAAGGTTCAAAAGATAACATCAAAGAAATTATCACTTCGCGAAATAAATTCAAATATCTTTGCACCATATAAATGCTAGAAATTCGCAACAGTAAGTGGTGTACTTATATGACAGGTACGTAGCGAGGTTATATAGCACTATAGAGGTTTTCAGAGTTCACTCCTGTATGATTTTATTTTTTGATATGTGAAAACGTCCGTTTATCATTGTTTCCCCTATTCGCTACATTGAACGATAGCGTGAACATAATTTTCTTCACTAAATTTCAGCTCCTGACGATATCTGGCTGAGCTGATTCATCTGGCTGAAAATATCTCATTATAATGTCTGAATAAAACTTAAATTTGTTGAAAAAGGAATGTTGGGATCACACACACACTTTATCGCATTCCAAAATGGTATTCCTTAACAGCGAAAATTGAGATTTGGTAGTAGCAGCGGAGAGAACAACACACAAAGAATCAATGTTGTACACACAATAGCATTGCATCGGAACAACGTCACAACGACGACAACATGGCGACGCAAACGGATAAACGAAAACTGTATCAACAGCAACAAGAAATCACATTCGGGTAAGTTCGTTTGAATATTCTACTCTGTTGTCATAATTGTCATGTTTTGCATAGTAGCTAACGCATTCGCTGTTCAATATCGGCCACTGTCAACGACAAACCGATTTGAATGTGTTGGTGTGAGAGTGTATTTGATTGCGACATTTCAAACCAACAAGTCGGCAACAAGTCACATCGTCTTGAACCATCATCAGTGTAAGAACTAAAATTGCTGCGCATAAATTTTCAGTTTGCATTGAAAGTGAAATATTCTCTCGAATTGGATTTTTGTCGGTTTTTCCAAAAAAAGTGTTCGGTAAGTATTATTTCAAAATATAATATTAAACAGAATTTTCGAATTTTTTTTACAAAAAATTGACTGCATGCTAGAATTAGATTGAGATAGAGAGAATACAATACAAAATCATGTTCAATTATGAATTTCATCATTGCACACAGTGGATTACGGGTACCGCTAGCCAATAAAGCGACGCAGTTTCTTATGATTTTTCAAAGTCTACTTTGACAACGATATGCAATTGAATATTTTTTAGATTGATTTTTTTCATATTTAAAAAAAAAAAATTTTTGTTTTCAACATTTATCCATTGGCAAGAATATAATGTAATTTTGTGTGTGCTGTTTTTCTTCTCTCACATTTCATTAGCAATAGCCAGCAATGGCCAGTATATCCAGCGAATACGATGATTCCGATGAAGACGAAGAAGAAGAAAAAGAGGAGGCGAGAGACAAAGTTTTGGCCAAGCGTATTCATTTCAACGAGGTAAGTGCATTTGAATCAAGTTCATTCATGTCATCATATATTTTTTTCATGTCATTTCTTAATTTATATTGTTTTTGTGGGTGTCATTTGTTTTATCCAGGTTCAATATCTCGTCGAAAACGATATTCGAGATTCTAAATGGGTGCGCAAAGAAATGGTCAAAAGTGAACATCGTCTCCTTGAATTTGAGTTGGAAACTCGCCAAAGTGGACTCGACGAAGTGGACTGGGATCCATTGCCCATTCAAATCATTAATGCCATTACCATTAATGGAGCGGTGAGTTTTTGACAAACATTTCAAACATGAATTTCAATTTAATCGAATTCTAAGCAATAACATATAATATTCCTTCTAACTATAGATCGAATATTTGGTGCAGTTCAGTGATGGCACACAAGCAATGGTCTCTTTCACATGCGGTCCGATGCTACAACTAATCAGTCAATTTGAAAAAGATCGCATTTATAAATCTGTTGTTCGATTGGATCGATTGAGTGAA
>NW_022199802.1:0-1852 GCF_009176525.2 Contarinia nasturtii | reverse complement strand
GCTGCATTCGATGCTGGCCAAATCAAAAAGATAATTGGCAACGATCCCGGCGCAAAAGTTTTAATAGCGGCTAATACTCTCGACTTGGACCGAAAGTAAGTTATCGAAAAACCGAAGTAAGTTATCGATTGAAGGCCAAACAATGGCACCACCGTGTTGGAACTCACAAAAGAAAGAAAAAGTTAAAGGAATACACTGGTGCATACGAAAACGAATGTCGTCTCTTACGTGAAAATCGTAATATTTATATCGAAACACCATCGCCGAGTAGTCTGAATTACGATTTGTATCTAAGATACCAACTGGATATTTTCCAAGCGGCAAGCGAAGTGAAGTACCGGCCATGTGTGGCAAAACTCACATTCGATAAATACGTGCAAACACAAAAAACGGCCCATCAAATTGCACGTGAAGTTACACAAATGGAAAAGGAAATACCGCGTGAGCAACAAACCATCGTATACGCTCATGGAAATGCGAAAATTGCGGCCAATTCACCAATTAAAGGCCATTTGCGTACACCCGAAGCAGCGATTACGCACACAATTGATCGGTATGAATGTATATGTTTTTGTATTTGTGTTTTCCCGGTATTTGTTTACTAATTTCTGCATTATTTCCATTCACACATTCAATGTGTATGCCCACAGGTATGCAATGAGAATTGATATCAATGAGAGAGGTACATCTATGTATTGCAGTAGGTGTCAACAGATGACACAAAGACCAATTGATGTAAGAGTACGAAAAGGATTTACGAGACATAACATTAAGGATCGGTAAGTTAATGATTTAATACATAGTACTGAGTCAAAAACGACCACAAAAACAAAAACAAAACCGAAAACATGAAATTCATTGTAAATTTTCTTTTGTCGTTTGTTTCCAATGTACAAATAAAAAGCTTCCTAGTTTGCCAAAACTGTGAATCGGGCCGGAATGCTGTTCTCCCAGTTCCACGCGAGTACACTGTGAAAACACATCGTAGTTATAGAAAGAAGATTCCAGTAGTTGGCGCAAGACCAAAAACACGAACATTTGAAACGCCAGCCGACAATCCGAATCGAATTCGAAGCGTGGTTATGGATCGTGACCATAACGCTTCACGCAATATGATCTATAAAGCCAAGTGTATGTTGAGTGGAATTCCAATAAATCCTGTTTTCAATATGAGTGCTGTAGCCTATAGACAACAAAATCCCGATCGTGTGATCCGTCCAAATCGACCGAATCATGCGAATCGTCGTAATCAAGCAGCATAAAGTTAAAGAAATGTATCTGCGGTCGTTCCCGGGGGGGTATGTTTCAATTCGAATCAATTTCATTTCATCTACTGCAATTTATGTTCATTGTTTGTTTCTCTGTTATTGTATGTATCTAGGTAGTGACCAGCAGACCCAGAAGTACTATTCTATAGTAAGCTAGTATTTTTTTTATTCTCTTCCACAGAATCGACGATTACAACTACCAAATCTCAATTTAAAGCAATTGCTGGACATTATTGTTGTTGTGGCTATTGCTTTGCAATTTTTTCATTATATGTTTCCGATTATTTTTTCGATTATTCTCCGATTACTTATCGATTATTTTAAATTTTATTCTTTTCTTTTGTGATTCTCCCCTTAGGTATTCCTTATCAAAAGAAATGTACACACAAAATACTCGTGAGACGCCACGTGTATCATGATAAGGAAATTCATGACGCACCATACAAGTATAAGAGATTATGAAATGAAAAGTCGGCAATCGCCACAAAAATTAATTTCTGTATGGTCACTGAAATCTATTGTGCTTGACAAGAAAACCGTCTCAATTACCTTCTTATTAATACATACTACAGTTATAAAAAAAA
>NW_022199801.1:0-1008 GCF_009176525.2 Contarinia nasturtii | reverse complement strand
TACGTCGTACGTCGTACGTCGTACGTCGTACGTCGTACGTCGTACGTTGTCCGCCGTACGCAAAATTTGTCCATCGATTATCTCACCCCCCAGAAAAGTTATTTAAAATCTGACTTCACGGGATGATTGGGGGTCCCGAGGAATAGAAATCATTAGCTTTTGAGCGACTTTGGTTGATAGAAAAAAATTCCATGCCTGGAGTGATACCTATGAAAAAGAGTCCAATTTTCGTCCAAAAGTCATACTTAATGTAGACTTAAACACTCAAAAATATGTATTGGGGGGTTTTTTGGCACGAGAAAACCGAATCCGAGGTTAGTTTTGAGATACAATCAATTTTTGATACAGTTTCCTTGGAAAAATCACAAAAAAATTGAATTTTCGTATGGGAGCCATGCCTGTTTGCTACTTTAATGACGCGAAACTTTGCACAGACTATTTTTTACACAAAATAATAACATTCTGAAAGTTTGAAGAGATTTCAATCAAAATTAGGCAATTACAATTTTTGGCTCAAAAACGAATATTTTGTATGGGAGGTACCCTTAATTTTGGTTGAAATTTCTCCAAACCCTCCGAATGTTATTTTTGGTGAAAGAAATAACCTGTACAAAGTTTCATGCCATTAAGGTAGCATACAGACATGGCTCCCATACAAAAATCCAAATTTTTTGTGACTTTAGTTATGAAAAGTGTTTCAAAAATAATTTTTATGGCAAAATTAACGTCAGACATTTTTTTATAGTGTTTTGTTTGAAAATAGAATACTTTCAAATGCCGCACAAATGGGTTCATCATGAAAGTGTTAAAAATCTTTTCTCGGGTACTTCTGCTATTAAATTAAAGAATATTTCGTTGCCAAAGTTGAAACATATTGTTTGGTTTCGAACTTTACGACGCTTGAAAGGCTTGAAAAATCGAACAAATATTATTTTGAACTTTCTTAATAAAATACGCAACTACCACCGTGCGGAAAAGTTCGTCTTACTCCCGTAAGACTCTTTATTT
>NW_022199800.1:0-4804 GCF_009176525.2 Contarinia nasturtii | reverse complement strand
TTTTTATTCAGTTATTGCTGTCGGATTTCTCGTCATTGCCTGTACTCTCTCTCTACGGCTCTGTGTGTGTGCCATCCAGTTATTTTGGCAAAATGCGCCTGATATGCTTTTCCACTGCTGTTGTATGCCATTATATCCAAGCTAAATATAAATCATCCCGTATCTCATCGTACACCCCGAATAAACATGGTACAGCAGAGAAATATTCGCGTAAGCGAATTCGTTTATTGGATGGATGTGGCAAAAGTAAAGAGAACAAGAGCGAGCAACGAGACATGGAAGTGGAAAAAGGAGTAAAGGGACAAAATGCTGGCTGGCATGTTGAATACGAAAATGCTATGTGTGTGTGTGTGTGTGAAACACAGCAAAAAACAGCAAAATTGTGGAAAATTACATCACAAATATCATAGCCCATCGTTACATAAAATATCTTGTTTCGTTTTCGCAAAATGCCAAACCACCACCATCCACTCTTTCTCCATCCACCAACAAAAACAACCACATATTTTGCCCTCTCTGTTATGTGACACATAAAGTTTTACCGTACCGAATGAAAGCACACACCGACAGTGAGCGCAAATGCGCGCAAACGCTCACGCGCTATTCCAAATACAGGACACAAAAAAGCAGAAAAATGAAAGGACAAAAGGGAGATAGAGAGAGGAACATGGTACAATTTTCCATTTCCATTTCAATATAAATCCCCCCACACATACAAACACTCATTCAAATATAACGAGAGGCTTGGTACATAATTAACATTTTATGTACATGGCCCAATATAAATAATAAATGTGAATTCTCTCCCTCACTGCCTCCCTCTCTGTCCATGTCAGTGTGTCTATGTATATATGTGCTCCTTTTTTGGGGTGGTAAATAATTGTGTGCATATAAATGATTCATATCTATTCATTCGCATGTGGATGTCGATTATGTACGGAGGAAAAAACAATATACATGTGTTGGTGATGATGGTGGTCTTCGATTGCTGCTGATTTCAATTTTATATATACGATTTTCCCTTCAAGAACCGCCCACAATGCGATGCCACCATTCGAATTTTCCTTATGTATACGATGCATACATTCGCACCGTTTTGGTTTCGAAGCGTGCGCCGAACGCAAATTCGGTGCGCTATTCTGCATTGTATGTAATCAACGTTTCTATAGTTACAATTGTGGTAATACACATCGACAGAACAGTCACATCAGCCTATATACTACAGTGGTCGAGGCAGAGTGATATGCACACACAGAGAGACCGAAAGAAAAAGTAGCAGCAGCAGCAACAACGACAACAGGAGGAAACGAATAGTGTGCGTGCAAGCATACAGCGCATCCTTCTAGATATTATTTCGCATTCATTCGTTTGATACAGCCCGAGAAGTAATATTTTGCGCTGCTGTATTATTTCAGCGAATTTCCAATTTCATTTAGCACGTATACATAACGTGGAGCGGATGGTTCGACAGAGTTTTATTCGGGGGCTTTGATTATTATGTGCTATTTGGCCCAAAAATGAGAACATACATTTGATTGCCAGCATTTCAATTTTGATTCGCAAGTGCTGCGGTTTTATTTCTCTATCATTCGCCAAGTCAAATTTAGTGCACGTAAACCACTCGCAATCATTAAAAAATGGACAAAGTATCTTTCGAATGCTTTTTCGCTGAAATTTTCTTCCAAACACGATATTCTCGTTCACAATTTCCGTTCTCGGAAAGTGAATCGAGAGAGAAATCAAGCGAAAAAAACCCAATGGCCAAATTATGTTTTTCCACAATTACAAAGTTTAAAAAAAATGTACAATACTTTTTTTTCAACTTCAAACTTGAAAATTTTATTCGAGGCAGATAATTAACATGATCCACTCTCGTTCACAGTTCAATGCGAATTGCCATTGTGCTTTTCGTCATAAAGTTTGAAACGATACACATAAAGTGATATCGTTGTTACATCAAAATTGGGAAAATTCGTGCATACAATGCCACTGGAACGTAAATGGAAAAAAGCTAATTTTTCGGGGGAAGCTTTTATCGTTACACACATGCTCAAGTCATCCCATTAGACGCATGACTTGAAAGTTTTCTTTTTAAATATTTTCGGTTTCAGTTATGATGAAGGTTTGTGTTTTTGTACTGCTGTTGCCGCTCTTGCTGTGCGCGATAACCGTCAATCGAATATACATTAATCCAAGGTAATGAAACCAATCGAGATCGGTTGGTGGTATGTAGCGTTGAATCAGTGCGCAATCCATCATTATTATGAAAATGTGATTTTCTTATTTCGCTTCATCTGGATCAATGGAAATTGAGGATTTTCTTTTTCTTTCCGCCGATCTGAAGCACATCAACAACAATAAACAGAAAAAAGATTTTTGCTGCTAATGATGACAAAAAATGAAGAGACGATAAGGGAAACGAAGAGAGGAACGAGTGGCGATACAAGAATCGAACAAACATCTCATGCAAAGGGTGCGGATGGGTATCGGGGTGCATTTGGATTGTATGAAGAAAAGAAGATGATGGCGGAGAGTCAAACGAAGAAAATTCATTCTCTGATTGAGTTCTATATTTTTCTATTTGCTTCGATCGCAATCGTTTCTAGAAAGAAATAGAAGAAAGTATAGAAGAAACAGAAAGACAAAAAAAAATGATTGTGACTTGACTATAGCATGTTATGTAGCTTTCTGGTTGTTGGCAGTGTATGTATCGGTTGTCGGTCGTTTTATTTGGAATGGAATGGAACAAACACGCAACATAAATGGCATACGAGGGAATAGATATTTACGCTATGTTGGTTTTCTGAAGACTATAGCATAAATGAGTGAGTGAACGGAGTTCACCGCCAAATCATCAGCAGAGCAACAGCAAAGTGTGGCTCGAATGTACGCAATATATGTGTGGATGATAAAATGCTATGCACAAGAATTTTACAATATATGTATATCTACATACAATGGCCGATTTGCTGCTCCCAGCCAGAGAGCGCAAAATACACTGTGTACATGTACAGTCGCACCAAACAGACGTAACAAATAAGTACTGGCGCCATCCCCTTCTATCGCACACAAAACCAAACTGGAATCTCATCGCGCCAACACTTTTATTCCGATGAAGTTTTTTTTATTCTTCGATTTGGTTGCGCTCGTTCGTTGTTGTCTCTTTTTTTCTCTCTTTTCTTCGATTTTCAGTTGTTGTTTTTTTCCTTTGTTACTTGATTTCAAGTTGCTACTTGCATAGTTTTTTTTAATATTCCTTGAGTTTCAATTGTATGATACGTAGTGTACAAATAGAATTGACGGTACGATATCATGATTACTATGCGTTTGCTTGGCATTTCTTAACATCAGAATAACTTTTATCTCGGTGTTTTAACTCCTTTGTTTTTTTCTCGCTCTCGCTCGCTCAGTAGAGATATCCGTTTGGAGCCCATTCGAGATGACTGAACTAAAATCTTGTCTATGATTGGAACATTGTATCCGTGGCCTTTCATGGTACATTTTCCACAAACTCTTTAAGAAGGATAATAAAACAAACAGAACGAGAACGAGAACGAGAGAGAGAGAGAGAGAGTGAACGTTTTAATCGTGCCTTTTGTTCAAAGAGTTCATTTATTTACGTTACTATGAGCACGATCAATTGCACAATCATTGCTGATGCACACGGACGTCAGTTCGGTTACAGGTTGTGTGCTTAAATGAAATGAAAATCGACGAAACTTTAAGTTGAAACCTGTAAAATTGATGGCACTCAATTGAACCGTCACATACATAAAAGTGTGTGTGTATGTGTGGATACCATGCCAATGGCAATGCATAGAATATTGAAAGAAGGAGAAAAATGAACGATAAAATAAATATGAGAGATATAGAATCAAAAACGGAGTTTTCCTCAATGTTTGCAAGAAAAAAGAGCGTAAGAAGTAAGTTTGAGTGTGTGTGCGGTTTTCATGAGAATTATTCAATAAGAGAGAAATTGAGCATGAATCAATATATCGCAATCATGTGTGATTTGCCACAATATGCTGTTTTTTTTTTCCTTTATCTTGCGGTCGGTTATATATGTGAAACTCAAACGACAAAATAAAAAAAAATATGCCAAAAATATGACAAACTATACATCGTTCTCCTCCACTCGATATAGTTTTTCGCCAAAGAATCGCCTTGTTACTGAGCTGCCGCCGTCGTAGTCGTCGTCACCACATTTTCCATGCAAGCATTTCATGTGCTTCGTTACACAGACTGAGTGGTATATTTACTTCATTTTACTTCTAATAAGCGAATTTATGACACTCCATCAAGATGATGTTCTCGCATTGACGATGAAACGTCAACTGGCAACTTGCTGGCCGAACAACGTGCAATAAATAAACGCAAATTTCACAATATTTTTTTTATTGTTGTTTATTTTCTTTCCCGCATCATTCGTGTCGTGCATTTCTTTGTGCGGTGTGTATTGAAGCGCTTTTGGTATTTCATTGTTCTAATTACGATGCGATGGATTTTACAATGTGTGTTTGCGGTCGAAGAGTGTGCGTATTTCTCGATGCGCTTTAGAAAAGCATTTGAAATGCATCATCATGAATGAAAAATAAACAAAAAACACACATCAAACATACAATTTTTGCAAATCGCTCTGTCGCACTCTCTTTCTATTACATGCCCTCTTGCTGTGTATGTGTACTCTCTCAACGGTACAGATTCTCTCGCTCTCTTCAAAAATACACTTCTCCGAGTGGCTAGAGGTTTATCCGCATGTCATAACATGCCTTGTAAACTTACTTGTTTTGTGTATATATATTTT
>NW_022199799.1:0-1478 GCF_009176525.2 Contarinia nasturtii | reverse complement strand
TATTTTGGCATTAAATTTGTCACATGTATTGCAAGTGTCAATTTTTAATCGATGGAAGCTCAAATTGAATTTAGTATTGAATATGTAGCGAAAATACCATTCGCTTAATGCTCTTCTGCTCTCAGCATTACACACGGAACAATATTCTTGATAAAGAAGACGTATATTCAAATATGGACTCAAGTAGCGCTTCTCAGTGGGTGAAATTTTGTAATGCGATTGGTAAGATGGAATTTTCTGTATAAAAGACTCAAGAAAGACTACGTCATCATGATTTAATTTTCTGTTTGGAACATTTCCACGGCGATCTATACATTCCAGGTTGGTAACAGTACTCCGAATTGCATTAAAGATTCTTGACTCTGTTGTTTGTAGGCATTTTAAAAGAAATTTTAAGCACACTTGCTGCTCTTTTCCATGCGAATCTGGTAAAAAATATTTAATAGATCTGTCCTTTTGTTTATATATTGGATTAAGGTTCGCTTTGTTGGAGATTCGTTTTGCAAGCGATCGAAGAAATAGTGTCTTCTGACTCCAATTCGGTAAAGCGTAAAAAGCATCAAACAACTCTTTCTGTCGTAGAATGTCTATCTTATTCGCACATTTATTTTTACACGCGCACATGACTTGCCCATGAAACGATTTTGCTTTGATTATTTCACCCGAAGGTGAAAGATGTTCCTGTCCTTTTTTATCCATCTGCTTTCGAATGAATGCTTTATGCAGTTTTGGATTCCTGGTTCTTTTTCTTGATTTCAAAGCAACAGGAGCGTTTTGCTCATCATCTTCTATCAACAAAAAAAGAAAATGAAAAAAATGAGCACCGTATATAAATGAAAAAAATATGAAAATGCACACAAAATAATGAAAATGCAATTCAGAAATAAGAAAGCGCAAAATACATATTCCGATTCACTTTAAAACAATTCACCTATTTAATGTCACAGCACAATTCGTTACCTGTTCGATATTCGAATGGATCCGGCATGTTGATAACTTTAAAAATATTCCTTCTTACCACAATATTTTTAATCGATTTTCAATGTACAATTGCAGTACACCACAAAAAATTAATCAAAATATTCCTTTTATTGCAAAAATTACAGAATAATAATTATTGTCCAGTTTTTTTAAACAACAAATCACTAATTCGATCGAGATAAAACACTAAATCCGATTTTCTTAAATGTTTTTTTCATTATCTCGTATCAAAAATATAATTGCAATGAATTTTATTCAACTGCAAATATTGCTTTGATTATTATTTTTCTCTTAAATGCAAATGAACGCAAAATGTCTATAAATTGGTTTTATGTTTACATCGGATCAAATATTGAGATGTTTTGTTCATTGATTCGGCGACAAAGAACTAATGAAGCTGCACATTTGTTAAACGATTACACTTGTCGGTGTCTCCGATGTTTTGTTTATATTTATTGGTTCGGTTTCTTTCTAGAACAGATTTGGAACAAATCTTT
>NW_022199798.1:0-1186 GCF_009176525.2 Contarinia nasturtii | reverse complement strand
CTTGTTCCAATATTCATTGAAATCGTGTCTATGTTGAAGTATTATTTGCAATGGAATGAACGTTTCTAAATTATTTCGTATTGTATTCATGTTGTTGTATTTTTCGCGTGAAAACAAATGGATGTGCAACAATTTACGTATATAACTTATGCCATTTGGAGTTGAATTTTTTGTATTTTGATGTCATATTCCGATTTAGCGCCCCAAAAAACCTAAGAAATGACTTACATCACAGCTAGAAAACGTAAATGTGGATTTGCCAATTTTGATAGATAAAAAAAAGGTAAAGAAAAAAAATACAACATAACAAAAACAATAACAAGAGTGCAATTATTTTTAGCGTCCAAAATTTTATTTATATTCAAATTCGAGATACGATGACACGTTTCACTTACTACCTACTTTTTTGTTTTTCTTTTTTGTTTGTTTTTGTTTACATTATAATTTCATTTAATCGTTCAAATCACAATCTTCTTCATCACTGGACTGATTGTATGCCAGTGTGAAATCCTTCGAGGTTTTTTCATCGGTTTTGTATTCAAGCGATTTATAAAATTCGTGATATTGTTCGGGAATGCAATCAGCCAATTTATTCAAATCTTTATATTTTTCTTCTGAAATGGCACGATTTCCATCGTACAAAAATTTTAGGTTCATTTTTGGAAACTCGGCACTAGCGTTTTTTTTATGTAATGGAATAGAAATTATTCCCGAATTTTCAATACTGTATTCTTTCACACGTAAACTAAAAGCGTCACTATCATCGTAAATAATGCGATGGAATTTTTGCCAGCATATTTTTGTGCCATTGCGAGATCTTTGTTTGTTTAGCAGTAATCCGTCCAACTGTTCCGAGCTATAAAAGTCTTTACGTGTCATTTCCACTACCTCGAACATGGGTTCATTTTTCTTAGCTTCAGCAATCAAATTGTACCAATGTTGTGGAATCACCACGTTTTCGTTGATTTTCGTGGATTTTTCTATCAATTTAAAGCAATCGTCACAGCTATTTTCGCTATGTCCAGTGATAAAAAATCGCTGTTCTATGCTTTGTACGCCATACGCTTTCAATGTATTTTTGAATAAATCTTTGAGCATCAATGAAATTGTCATATTGCGTGTTTGTCCATAATATGGGTCACTGTAGAGTAAAACTTTTTTGGTGTTCTCTGGTAATCTATTGCGG
>NW_022199797.1:0-1083 GCF_009176525.2 Contarinia nasturtii | reverse complement strand
ACATTTTTTAAATGGGTGGAAGTATAAAGAATTGCAATCGGTGGAACAACGATTTTTTATGAGTGGGCATAGCTATAACAGCTGTGACCGTTGCTTCGCGACTATAGAAAAGCAAAAAAAAAGTCACTGAAAATATTCTGATTCCACAGCATTGGTACAATTTGATTGCTCGAGCTAAGAAAAATGAACCCATGTTCGAGGTAGTGGAAATGACACGCAAAGACTTTTATAGCTCCGAACAATTACAAGAATTAATAGTGAATCGAAAAAAAAGTGTTGATGGAAATAAAATTAATTGGCTGAAATTTCAAACCATAATTTACGATCGGACTGATCCATTTCACTTGAAGATAAAGGAATACAGCTCTGGAAATCCTCGAATTATTGTTATCTCATTGCAGAAAAAAAACTCATCCGCCAAATTTCCAAAAATGAACCTAAAACTCTTGTACGATGGAAATCGTGCCATTTCAGCAGAAAAGTACAAAGATTTGATTCAATTAACAAAATATATTCCCGACAAATATCACGAATTTTATAAATCGCTTGAATACAAAACCGATGGAAAAACGTCGAAGGATTTCACACTGGCATACAATCAGTCCAGTGATGAAGAAGATTGTGATTTGAACGATTAAATGAAATTATAATGTAAACAAAAACAAACAAAAAAGAAAAACAAAAAAGTAGGTAGTAAGTGAAACGTGTCATCGTATCTCGAATTTGAATATAAATAAAATACGCTAAAAATAATTGCACTCTTGTTATTGTTTTTGTTATGTTGTATTTTTTTTCTTTAGCTATTTTCTAACTATCAAAATTGGCAAATCCACATTTACGTTTTCTAGCTGTGATGTAAGTCATTTCTTAGGTTTTTTGGGGCGCTAAATCGGAATATGACATCAAAATACAAAAAATTCAACTCCAAATGGCATAAGTTATATACGTAAATTGTTGCACATCCATTTGTTTTCACGCGAAAAATACAACAACATGAATACAATACGAAATAATTTAGAAACGTTCATTCCATTGCAAATAATACTTCAACATAGACACGATTTCAATGAATATTGGAACAAG
>NW_022199796.1:1043-15512 GCF_009176525.2 Contarinia nasturtii | reverse complement strand
TTTAATAGGAATTCTAAAATAATTTGTGGGGTTTATCTCTTGTGTGTGGTTATGAAAAAAAATATTTACAATCTTTTATTTAATTACCTTGGATATTTATCAAACTAAATTATGGAAAAGACCTGTGGAGCTTTTGATGCATGAGTGCACTATATTACGGTGACGTTTGTTGCCATTCTAGTGAGTCTATTCCATTAATAAAACATTGACAACTACCAAATAAATTTACATACAAAAAATCGTGAAATACAGTGATTTTACTATATATTGACAGTGATAATTGAAAAAGATCTTTCTAAAGAATGATAACTTTTAAAAAATATTTCTCAAGACAAATTATATTCAGTTACACTTTATGTGATTTTGATGTAAGTCTAGCACGCTTATTTAGTTTATAAGTAAACGAGTCAACATGTGGTCCCTCCAAGAATGTCTCTGGAGATGTTTAGTGTAAACATATGCTCGTTCATCTTATTGCCTTGGTTCGAGTTTTCTCACAAATCGATTGAAAAGTAACAAGATTGTAAGAATTACAACTACGACTTTCTCACATATATAGTTGATCATTCTAAGAGCAAAGAAAAAAATCATTACATCACAGATTTCCTTGACACATTGCATAGATGCATGCAACCATGCATGGTTCAGGTATTTTCGTGTTTATATTGGTTTGTATAAATTTATCTATTACAAAACATAAATCAAAATTTATGAAAAAAGATTTCATTTTTTGAATTAAAAACAATTTTAAAAATTTGTGATGGGAGTACAAAAAATGTATTGAAATAGAAAAATATTAAAGCAAGTGAGTTTGTTTTCTTATATTATACACCATTTTGAATGGATTCAAATCATTGAAATAGCTCCACAGTACTCGTTAATTTTGAAATATTATAAAACAAAATATGAAATTATTGAAATCAAAAAAATAAAATAGATTGAATGCGAATAAATTTTCTTGCTCTATCTCCATTTTTTATTTGTTCTAGAATGCATGACTATGTTTTTATGTATGTTTTGCAAATCGATTTCAAACAAAATATGTGAGGCGATGAATTTTCATTGTGAAAATTGCAAAAATATCTGAATATTATTGCCAAATAAGCATAGAAATACGTTGATTTTATCTTATTCCATGAAATGTTGTTGTGCGACTTTCCACTAGTTTTTGTATTGTCAATTCGGGGAACGCAATTTATGGTGTATTTTGAAAGCTGCAAGGGAAATATGGTTTTACAAATTACCATTTCTTATTTTAGTGTGACGAAATGATGTAATTTGATGGCCAAAAAAAAAAATGAATACAATAACAGACCATAAACATCATCAATTCAATCGTAAAAGTAGCAGAAAAACGGAAATTGAGTGAAAATGAAAAACGAAAATAAACATTTGAAATGAGATCAACAATTTTATTCCAGAAATTGTTTCGTAAACAAAGAGAGAATACGGATTGGTGAACATAGTATTTTGGAAAGAGTGTTACATGAATGTAGAAAAGGATGAAACTGGTGAATATATTAAATGATTTTATTGGTTTTCAGACACAAATAATACTAGAATAAATGTGTGAACATTACAAGTAACACACATAATGGTGCGCAGAGACAAAAAAGAAATGGCACGGAAAATTCGAAGAAGACATTTAACTAAGGCCAAAAATCCTATTGAATCAAATAATATACCACCAATCTGGGGAAGGCGGTTAACATTGTAAAATGGCATTAGGTGAGAGAAGAAACATTTTTGTTCCCGAAAAAACGATCAAACGAAGTAACGCAGAATAAATAAGGCGTATAAAGTACACCAAATACGAATTGGATGCCACAAATAAATAACAATAACAATAATAAAATGCAATATTAAACCAATTATCATATAAAACAAATTTTACGTTGTAAATCCCATCTTAATTTATTGTATGTTATATTGTTCAATTTTCATCTTTCACGCTTGTTGTGGCTTATGGTACACGAGCGATACGCTCAACGAATTCAAATGCAATACGATTTTTTTTCCGTTGATTTGCTCGCTTTCGTTTTTATTCTTCAACATCTTGTTCACTTTTTGATCTTTGCAGTGAGTGCGTAAAGCAGAAGGATGTGCGTACGGTATATCAATGGTTTACCATTGAGTTTATGGTATGAGAACCAAAATAGCGACAAAACTCAAAGTGATAGAATGAATTGGTAGATAACAGAATAAAGCAAACCTAATATCAAATACAATCATGAGGATTATTATAGATTTTCCGTTATTTCCTTTTCTTTCTATCTTTCTCCGTTCAATTCTCTAGTCGTTTTCTTTCCCCTCGCGTTTCAATCGAAATCATATCGCCCTGATATAGCACACACTTCGCCAAAGGCTCAAAACGAGAGGAAAAACAATTCGTAGCAAATGAATAAAAACAGTTATTAAATGAGAGGCGGAATGAGGTGCTTGATGAAATATAGTATTGAACGTCGTTGTTCGCCATTGCTATTTTGCAAAAAAGGGAAAAGTTCGCCTTCCTGTTGTTGCGCGTTGGCGAATAGAATATTAGCTGGTATCAAGCTTCATCATTGTCATGTCATTGTTTGAGTGAATGAAATACATAGTAACACTTGCATCATCTTCATTGGATCATGGTTCTTCCTCTTTCTCTCTTTTGTATTTTTTTATTTTTTTTTTTCAACCACGTTTCACGGATTCAATCTAAATCAAGCGGGGTTGGCGTATATGAGATTGGGAACTTTTTTATGCGAACGCAGCTGATCAGCGCCACCTCACATTAGTTCGAATTAGATCGAAAAACTGAATTTAATTCTGTAGCATTGAAATGAAAAAGAGAAAAAACAACAACAATAGCACGGCCACACAGAGCTGTACATCTATGCGTGCTGATGCATACATACACATATACGCTATCTTCATTCTTTCATTCCATTGTTATACGTATCTCACTGGTCAACAGATCTATGTAGCCATGTTACTGTTGTTGTTTTTTTTCTCTTTTTCGATTCAATTCATTGTAACTAAATTGAGTTCAACTATGGAATACAAGATGGCACAGATGAGGGGAATTCGCATTTTGTCTCTTCATAGGCTTAGCCGCGGTTGATCTAAATCCATGGCCGCCTGCCATAATTCATAAACAAAAAGGAGCTAGATGACGACAATAACATCCAGTATATACGAGTGAACGGGGGAAAAGCTACCGACACAAAGTACGAAAAAAAATGGCATATTTTGTATTGCCAAAACACCAACTGAAACAATATTCTCGAGAATTCGTTTGAGAATTAGCACTGACTGATGATATTTTATTTGGCTCCTTGGAATCAATTCTGTGCCGTGCATTTCTACACAATAGCACACGATGTTATTTGTGGTCGCTATATAAATGGTCTCTGCGTTAAATGGAGTGATGTATACATACCAAAAATATATTTTACAAAAGTGGAATTCACAATGTGTGGGGGAGCACACACACAAACACTAACGATGAAGTGATGATGTTGACGATAATAATGAAATGAAGAAAATACCGCAAATGTACAAGATTGTAACAGTTTTCAAGAAGAGGAGGACGAAAAATTTGCTTGGTCGCACGCGCTTTCACCCGCAAATAGATTGTATATTCATTTTATTCTCATCACATCGCTGAGCAGCTCTGGCAAACAATAATCTCATTGAAATTATCTCAAACGTATTGCTTGTGGTATATCGTGGCAACAAATTCATATTATGATCATGTACTTTCTTTGTGACGTGTTTTTATTCTTTCGGGATATAACACTTAAAATATCTAGAGAAAATGTTTCACTGGTGTAATAAAAACTCAACTTGACTTCATAAAGTCCCAAAAGAAATCGAATAGGCATTTGCAACAAACATTTTATTACTTTAAATTAATCTGTGTATGATAACAAAGCACTTGTAACACAAAATTAAAAACAACGTTAATTTATGGACGGACATTTTTTAGCAAAAAAATTAGTGAACATTTGAGCTTTCATTATGCCTGTTCAACATTTGAATTTGTATTTCTGAAATACTATTTCATTAGTTTCCTCTACGGAGATTTACACGAACCGTCTAATTCAGATAACCATGGGCACAAAATAAAGAAACAACTAACATTTACAGCTTTAGCGCAACAATAATTTTTACATCCTTCAGTTCATGAAGTTTGTTTTCTTGCTGCTGGGCAAAATATTCCACATACAAAATGCGTACGTACAAATAATTTTTTCGGTGGTAATCAATTTCTATGCATTTTTTTAATGTAATCAAAAAACAACAAAGTCTCTTTAGGTATGCGCGCCTAAAAACGTGTTATAATTTTTTTTTCAAACATAATAAAAGAGAATACTAACCATAAGCAATATATATATGGGCATAAAGTAAGTCAAGAATTTTTGTAGTGCAGTACAAAATGTTTTTGCATATAATGTCAATTCTACACGCCAGGGACTATGCTCATATGTGTGTATTATTCTGTTATATGTCAATTGTTATGCGCCACTAAATAAAATATCCCATAATCGCATAAGTCGTTGTTTTTGGTACCATTCTTGCTCACTCTCAAATATTTCTCGTTTTCCAGTTGTCTTCTCTTTTTTTTCTCATCGATGTTATTGCCATCGTTCACTTGGAAAATATTGTTCCCCAAATTGCTATTACAATTCATACATGTGACAAATTATTTGGCAATAGAACCCAAACAAGAGATAATATTTCCATAAAGCCAAACGTGCCGCAAAACAACAACAAAATAAAGCGAATGGCATACGACCTGAATTCAAACAAATCTGATGCACGTTTTGTGCGTCAAACGAAGGTGGAAATTGCATTTTGATACTTTAACATCGTTTTGTGTCAAATATAATGTTTTATTCGAGGCTTCTAGTTTTTATTCGCTCTCTCTTCTCTCTCTCTCTCTTCTCTCTCTTCTCTCTCTCTTTCATCCCTGCGATTGTGCGTATTGTCGATGCTTAAATAGTACAGTCGATGGTGGTTTTTATTTCGCTTTAGGCTAAACAACATTTTTTTAACATGTCTCTGTTTTTTGTTTATGTTTATTTAATCCGGCGTGATTATGGACTTATGTCTTGTTGATGAATGTAACTGTTTAATAGTGACAATGACGCATCGCAATCGTGGGCACCTTCAGTCAGATAACATCAATACAACCGACTGCAACATATGCAAAGATAGAAAGAGAGGGAGAGAGAGAAAGCGAACGAGAATGAAATGTGGTATTTTCCATTTCAGCCACGTGCTTCGATGGATTTATTGGCATGCTGCCGATGATTGTTCATCTTTCGTTTTTTGGAGGATAACAATTCGTTTGATGATTTGATTAAATAATTACATAAAACGAGTAAATTATTAGCACTTTTGACATGCATATTAAAACTATATTCAACTGGGAATCGAATTACTGTTGTTTCCCTGTGAATTAAATCGAATTCGTTCCTAGCAGAAAATTATTATATCGGTTTTAATGATTTTTTTTCTAGGAAAATGTATATTGAACCAAACTTAACTAAAATGTAGCATATAAAATAACATAAAAGTGTCGATTGAGTAAAATATTTATAATGAGCACGACAACAGCAAAGATCAAAAAATTATATTATCAATAAAATAAAACGTAAAAGTTAACATATGAGTAAAAAGTCTTGATAGTAAATTCAGGCGTTTATTGCGTTCCACAAACAAATGCAAATAAGTCAACCCTGCACCCAGCACATAAAATGGTACCTCTGCTTTACTGTCAAAAACAAACCATTCATATATATTCATTCGTGATGGCATACAAATTGGATTTACGAAAAGGTGTCTCAAATGCGGTTTTGGCGAGCTAAGTTAAAAACGAATTCTGCAAGTGTCTGAAGATGAACCAATCTGCGTTCAAACCATGTATCGTGTTTCATGGACTTAATATGAATATAAAGATTCTAAAAAATACAAAAAGTATGGTCGTATTCCCAATTTAAATGCTCAAACCCTTCAAAATTGTCATCAAACAAAAATTCATTTCTGGTTACAGCACATCCAAATTTGAATCAAAACAATAGATTTAGACACGATCATTTGGAATCAGCAAAATATGTAACAAAAAAATTCCAAATAGTGGCAAGAATCGGCTGTTCACTTCGCCTCATGGCATGTTGCATTGAAAAATTCAACATTTTGCATAGTGAAACATTCATCGCTATATCAAACCATGAATCAAGCGCAAGTGATTACTTTTGCATGACTATATTGGGGCACTACTATATAAGGCTAGAGACGTCGACAAACCGAACTTTGATGAAGGGGTGTTTGTATGGTACGATCTTCTTTGGAAGGTGTTTTAGAGCCATTCTTCGAAATTTTAGTGCTGTAACGTAAGGTAAAACCTCCATTAGATGCTCCACTATTAACCAAATATTGTTGTAATCGATGGGATTCGTTGAGAACTATCTGATTAAAGACAAAATTGTGCTTTACAAGCAGAAAAAACCACACTAATGGCTCACTTCTTAAAATATGACATTCCCATGAAAAAAGGACCATCCGTTTAACTTCACAAAAAGACACCAAATTAATTATTTCTCGTCTGTTTTTGGATGTAAGTTATAGGCGAAGGTCCAAAATACTTGAAACAAGCAACAATTAGCGGGAAGGTTCGAGAGGAAGTTAAAAGAAATCGACAAATCGGTCCGCCAAAGCATGATTTTGAAGGTTCGACGCATACTGAGAAAAATCGAAGACGATGGACCGTTCAGAGTAATTTGAACGTTCTATTAGATAGCCTATGAATAAAGGTTTACACCAAATAAAACGAATTTAATATTGTGTGTTTGTTTTTTAAATGACGAACGTCTGAATTTACTCTCAAGACTTTTTACTCATATGTTATATAGATATCGAAAAGGTTGAGCGCTTCAATAGAAGGTAGGATAGATTGACAAAAACGAAATAATTTGATGAATCAAAATCCGGAGCATACATTTTTATATGGATATTGTATCGTCTATGTTTGCGCTCGACAAAATATCCAACTCGATTATTCAACTGGCACGTGCTTTGAATTGTAAATTTTGATTTTGCTTTTGGTATATTTTCGATGGTGTATCACACAAAGCCTGTCGTTTTTTTTTTTCTAAAAAAAAAAAAAACAAATCACATTCATACGCTGTGAGACAAAATAGATCATGGTTGCGACATAAGAGTAAAGCGAAAAGCTACTTGCTTTTGTAGGAAAACACCATACTAAATTATTGTGTTAAGTTCGGCATGTTAAATAGATGCTGTTTATTCACACCGAATTTCGAAAGGTATTTTGAAAGAAAAAAATGCTTATCTCAGCTATTTAAGAAGAAAATCTGAAACATTTTTTTTCACTTTATGTCGATAGTATGAGCGTGTCAAAACGGGTTGAAATGGTTCACCGTAAACATTGGCACACTAAAATTGAATGGGGTAGAATAAAAACTACTTCTCGAAAAATGTTTAAACACGAAACCTAAAAAAAAACTTTCAATGAAAAGTGAATCAATTTTTTTTCGTCCAATTGAAGTGAACCAAAAAAAATTTGTTCAATAAAAGTGAACCCAAAAAAAAATTCATTTTAGTGTATTTTACACTGAAAAAACCGAGTGAAATTTTTTTTTTGGTTCACTTTTATTGAACAAAATTTTCTTGATTCACTTCAATTGGACAAAAAAAAATTGATTCACTTTTTATTGAAATTTTTTTTAGGTTTCGTTTTAAAATAGCAATTTTTCGAGAAGTAGTTTTTATTCTACCCCATTCAATTCAAATTTTCTACATCCAATTTCGACTTCCAATTCGATTTGTGGATGACGTAGGTACATAAAAAAGGGTAATCGTTGAAAAGAAAGCGGAATAAAATATCGATATCAATTGGCCCACTTGCATTGAGAATGGTATGGTTTTTTATACATGAATACCTTTTTTTTCTACTACATAATATTTTCAAGGGGCAAACATTTTATGTCGACTCGATACACATGTAAAGTGCGAATTGGGAATTCTTCAATTGCCTTCGGAGACTTGAAAATGCAAAAAAAAAAAAAAACATTGAAGACAAGCAGAAAAATATTGACGATCATTGAAAAGTGTCTTTTCCACTTTCGGTTTCCAATTCAAGTGTGATCAATTTGCACCACTTTATGCGCCACTTTCATTTGAAATGAGCGTGTAAATTTCACATCGACACATTTTGGCCCATGATTATGGCTTATGATTGCACCTGTTTGATGCGTATTTTTTTCTGATGATGTTCGTATTATGCTAAATAGGCAATGTTTTATTTTCCAAAATCTACAATAACAAAAATAAATGCAAATCTAAGCGATTGACATTACAAATCGTAAATAAAGTAACAAACATTCAAGTTTTGGTTATAAAATCAAAATTGTTTCCATTTGAAATTCTATGACTGTTGACATTTTTACTGTGGGTCAATCAAATAAAAATTTAATTGACAATCGAATTCTTGCAAAAACCATCTGGAAAAAAATGCTCTCATAGGAATCGAAATCAGAATCAAATTGACAAGAGGAAATCAGTACCATTTACGGTCAAATTTACATTTTTTCGAATTGCAAACTCTCACTTGACCAATTTTCCAATGAAATTTATTTATATGCAAATTTTTCTCATAAGTTTGGGTTTGCTTGCTTTTGCATCATAAAAAAACTTTTTTTCGTACATATCAACGTCGAAAAACAAAACGCCGTTTTATCGTTGCTTCCAGGTTGTGTGTTTGTGGGGAAAAAACGCAAAATCATCAAATAAAAGAACAACAACACTGAATGGTAAATTTACTTAATTTCCATTTGGACCCCGAGCTAAAATTACTCACTTTCGGAGGTGTGGAATGGAATGAGATAGAAGATACTCAAAATTACACACTTTTCTTTTAGTTCAAGAGTTTAGCGTGCCAAATGAATTTTCCAGTATGAAAAGTTTTACCAAAATGGGTCTTTGGTCGTCCACAAAAATGTTGTCAAGCTACGAGAAATTTATGACTGTATTTTAATTAAATGAATCAACTGCCGGGAATATACAATATACATGCCCATTGCTATTGCTGCAGTACATAAGAACAAATATAGCACGAACGACAATATCAAGCAATTTAGATACGAATCATTTAATTGAACAAAAGTTCTCAGAAAACCGAAAAATTGCCGCTAATCAAAAAGAATCTATGTAATTTTTTAAGACTTTTGTCCAAAGGCAGCGAACAAAAAACATAAAAATTGCATGCCTACCGGAAGTTTATATCGAACATTTGGAGAGGTGTGATCAGAATGCTTAGCACCATAGAAGAATTAAATTAAATACGATAAATGTAAAAGTCACTATCTTGATGATGATTTGCGTAAAAACGTTTTGGAAATGTTAAAATTGTTTGTCGTTGTACATTAGGGTTTTGTGAAAATCCAATGTTCGCTAATTTCCTGACTACTAGCTTTTTTTTAGTAAAAAGTCCCGATAAATGTATAGACTCTATACAATAGAGATATGACCGCGAATAAAAGCATTAAAAATACCGTCAATAACCGTACTTCTGACGTTTTAATCGTTTCTATAAAGAAAAGTGATGAAATTGAATAGTTAAGTTTACTATTTCCATGTAGTTCAAACAGAGAAAACATATTCAATGTTTGGCTTTTTTAGGAATAAAACAATCATCACCACTTGAATTAAAAGTATCCGATATCAACAATAAAATGAAATGATAATATTATGCACCAATCTAATACGCATAAAAACTCGTCGAGAGTAAATGATAAAAAGAGAATCAGTTTTAACATAAAAAACGAATCTTATGATCCGTTAAAAAGTGATTGGAAAGGTCTTCATCAGTAGTGTGCGGAGGGGGGGGGGGGGTGGGGGGGTGGTTTCCCCCCCCCTGTGATTTGGATGAGAATTTATTTTTCGTGAAATTTATTCGAAATTGCTAGGGTTTTTGATTCAAAAAGTGAAGACCTTTTTTTTTTTTTTAGCTCATCAATGTAGAAAATTGAGGAAAATTCTTTCAATTTGCTAGGGATTTTCGCCTCAAAAAGTGACTTCCAAAAAAAAAAAAAAAAACGAAAATTTGTCTAATTTGCTAGAGAATTTTTTGTTTTTGGAAAATCACCCCCCCCCTGAAAAATTTTCCTCGCACACTACTGGTCTTCATATATTTATCATTGTCGATTGGAGTGAGTTTGTTGAGATCGCAACCGAAAACGTATATCGACAATATCATCTTATTTGAACGACACCAGCTATATACTGTAGTGTAGCAAAATATTTGATTTTATTTTGAGATTGCGTACAACAAATTCAAAACCATCGCCCGACGAAAAAAAATGAACCGTTTATATAGCAGATTGGCAGAAGTGAATGAAATAGATTTTTTCCACTTTCATTATTGTGATATTCTGTGTGACAGATATATGGATGCATTGATGTTACAATCAACAAAGCAATTCATAAATATGAGCAATAAAATTCATTTAGTCTTTATCCCCATGAAAAATCATTTGATGATAAGCCAAATGCTCACATTTTTGGACAAATGATTCGATTTCCGTTGCTCTGCCATATATAGCCCAGCATCAATAATAAATAATTCTTCTAGAAAAACGTGAGTGTCTGAGTAAAAGAGGAGGCACATTGGTAAGCACATCTTACAATGTGGTCATCACAATTCATGGATTCATTTTTTTTTTGATTTAATCAAAACAACAAAATACGAACAAGAATTCAGTTAAAGATTCTGGATTGCTGTCGATGTTGTCTGAAAATGATTCTTATCGAATTTCTATTACAAAGCAACATTTTTTTCACGGAGATGAAACATTAGGAGCAACATTTTACAACAACAAAAGCTAGAACAAAAGTGTCAACACTCATGTTCAACACCCAACATTGTCAACAGTAGTTACTTTACAATGCCAAAATAAAAAAAGAGAATAGAGAACAATGGGATAAAACGAGAAATTAAAATCGTAAAGTGTAACACTGTTCATTATTGAAGAATAATTCATTGTTACCTCGTTTTGTACGGCAAAGATAAATAGGGATACGCTTACATATGTTGGATACGCACCCTACAAATAATGCAAAGTCATAAATTCCCGTTGAATGTGATTCGAAAAGTTGTCAGAGATACGAATACAACAAAAGAGCCTCGAGTTTCGAGTTCATCAAAATTCATAAATTGCTCGGTTGACAAACGAAAATTACACATTAAAAAAATACGAAAATAAATAAATAAATTCGAAATAAAAAGAACAATCTCTTCCCTCCGCTCTTTGAATTTCGGCGATGCTGTCCCACATACAATACATATTCATACATTGTATATGAGTAGTGATTATTCACCGCATTTCATTTTTGGTTTATTAAAAGGGCGCGCGTTACAATTTGAACAGACGTACGTACGTACGTGTCGAGGTTTGTGTTGCGAGTATCGTCAACACCAAAAATTTGAACAGATTGCTTAAATTAGAATTTATCTCGAGAGATGTGCGAAAACGATTATTGGGTGGTTGGTTGCCGGTTTCATACATAAAATTAATGACAAAATGATAGAATTATGAATGAAAATCGATTTAACACTTTGACATACATATATGCGGTCATCATTTCTATTACACGATATCTGATGGTGCACATACACGTATGCATGCCACCTTTTCCACCAAACTCAACTGTGTACCGATATCATTTGCAAATCCATCAAATATCAATTTGTTTCGGGTATTTAATTTTTTATTTACGTTTCGTTTTTACGCATTTTCAAAATAATTTGCATTGAATTTAAAATGAAAATATATACAATATCATCCAAGCCGCCTAAATATTGACATCCGAATTAACATTTTAAACGCCAAGCGAATGAGCTCCACAAATTAAAAAGCAATTAAAATTCTTATAAATCTTCTATTAAAATTGCTTTAATCTTTCTCATGTTGAGTGTTCGGGTCTTTTTGCTCACATGCATTTTCAGGTCTTTTTGCATGTGATAGGGAGTTTTATGCAAATAGGTAAATGTTCAAGTAAAATAAATACTATAAATTTAAACGAGAATCGAATACGTAAACAGTCAATTCACATGAATAGCATAAAATATTCTTGAATCATTTTCATTGGCTTGCAAAATGTATCGATTTGTATAACTTTTCATGGCTCAGTGAGAGTAATTTTGATGAAAAACCTGTTTCATTCAATAAATTTAATGTTTCAATTCAAACCTTGACTCAAACACAATAATGTAATTTCCAAACAAAATTGTCATACGAGGACAAGTAACATTTATTGTTTAAATTTCTTTACATTAAACTGAACATTGAACGCGTGTTTAAACTTCAATATTATATTGTATGTATGTACGAGACATAACATTTTACGAACATTTTTTTTAACAAATCGCAAAGATACTAACCTACTAATGTGTAATAAGTGATGATTTCAAAATATTTTGATTTAATAAAATATCTTTTAAGACCAAAACTAAACATGTACATAATTGCATAAAGATTTTTTTCTAGTATATTGGGTGTAGGCATTAATTCCTGCGGTCGACATTTAGATGTCGCTACTTAAAATTGTGTGTAGCTTGACAGGTGAATCCAATTGCATTTTGTACATGTGACATTTGCCAATCTAATTCAGAGCAGAAAGATTTATTTTTGACACAGTGTCATTATTTTCTGATCGATTCAAAATGAGTGATGAAAAAGTGTTTTTCTGCCTGGCCCTCCTTTGGTTCAATTTTTTCACTTTAAATAAAGTGAAAATACATCTAAAGGTTATAAAATTTTGCAGGAGACGAGACCTCTCAATCGCCACAGAGAATGTTGAATTTGGTGAAAAAGAAGTGGTGAATTTGTTGAAAAACTGTGAACTCACCAAAAAAATTTGAATGATGGGCTATTGGCGTTTTTTATTCGATAAAGATGCATGAAAATGCATCAGAAAACATCAGAAGCATTAAATATATGCGAATCAATCGTTTTAAGACATTTGTAATGAGGTAAGACCAAAGAAATTGTGTGCCACACCAGCTGAATCCAAAACTAGTTGTAAGACGTTTTTTCACATTTTGGCACAATGTTCCAAAAATAAGAAAAAAAGAAATTTTTGTATCGTATTGTAACTGGAAGTGAAGAGGGCATCTGCTACGATAATCCCAGGCATACAAATAAGGGTTCAATCCCACACAATTGTCAAAATCGACAGCATAGCAGGATTTTGATGATTTCTCGGTAATGCTCATTATTTGGTGGGATTAAAGTGATGTGGTGTATAATGAGCTACTGAAACCGAGTGAAACAGTCACGGGGGATCGGTATCGACTACCAAGGGGGAAAGTACCAAATCATTACGATACAAAAAAAATACCAAGTAACACCGAAAAATACCAAGCTTTATTGAAAAATACGATGCTGAAGTACTGAACATTTATTTCGATCCGTCATAACTGGGCAAAAGTACGTATGTTGACATCGATTTAATTAAATGTGTTGAAGTAAAGTGTTTCAATTTTGAAAGGATTTTGGATGACAAATAATTATTAAAATGCATGAAAATCTTTCAATTCGTTGAATGATTTATAATTTTTTTCTATTTCTGCGAATTTTTTTAAATTGAAAATCTTTACTTGAAAACATTCGAACTCTTGTTTAAATAAATCGATGTCAATATACGTACTATCGTCTAGTTGTAACAGATCGAAATAAATGTTCACTTCGGCTTGGTATTTTTCGGTATTACTTGGTATTTTTTTGTACTAGATCGTATTACTGGCATTGAAATGATTCAGTACTTTCCCCCTTGTCGACTACAACCAATACGTTTGAGCAGAGTACTGAGAGAAAAATTGAGAAAAACTGCGACAAGAAATAGTCGAAGGATTTATCAAAATTTGACATATTTCAAACATCGCAAAAAAAAAGATAGGGGACTCTGGTCGGGATGAGCTTGATCACCCCCCGTACTCTCCAGACCTTGTCCCTTCTGACTACCACTTGTTTCGATCAATGCAAATGGGCTTGTCTGAGATATCGTTTCGAAATTCTGAAGGAGTGCGAAAATGGGTCGATCAATGGACAGCTGGAAAAGATGGGGAATTCTTTCGACGGGGAATCGACATTCGACAAGCTACCAAGAAGATGGGCGGAAGTCATAGCTAACGATGGGCAATACATTGGTTAATGTACTCATTCTTATTATTTTTAAATAAATGTTTCTTTTCACCAAAAAAACCGCAGGAATTAATGCCTACACCCAATAAAAAAAATATATAGTGAATGACAGGACCAAGGGGCGTTGACACTTGTTTCACTTCAATCTGACTTTTTCTCATGGTTTCCCCACGTTCATCATATTCACTCGTTTCAAAAATGTTCCGCTGAAACTTTGATGAAACTAATGGCACATTCTGTGTGAATAATTGTCGGTAAATAA
>NW_022199796.1:0-1033 GCF_009176525.2 Contarinia nasturtii | reverse complement strand
ATCGATTGAGGTGGGCATATGTTTGTGAAAATATTTTAAATTCAAGTGGAATATTGATCTAAACTATTCTTAAAATTTGTATTAAATCCCAATGTTCCCATTTTATCGAATCCGATCGTCTCATTTTGATGAAGTTCAAATTGGTGTCATCATCACGCGCATAAATTGTTATTTTTCGTGCTCCGACCAACTTGGCACGTTCGTTATTTAACATTGCCAAATTCAAAACTACATCTCTGTTTTCAGGTATGAATTTGATTTTGTTCAATTTCGGTGATCGACGAATGAATGGCATAATGTCATTGATGCTACCGAAATGAATGAAAAGACGTTCGAGTATCACCAAGCCATTTGCTAAAATCTACATATCTTCGGCTTTCGATCCGTTCAAAATAAATAATTCTCTCAAATTGGTCAATTCAGCTGAATTATGAATCTTCTCGAATGACAAAATGTACAATAACTCGAGACCTTTAAGTGAGGCTAATGAAGTGCTGTCCTTATCGTCAACTTTATCGGTGTAAATGTATAAGTACAAAACACTTCGTTCGAAGTTCTCACTGTGACGCAATATTGTAAATCTGGAAATATTCTGATATAAATTTTCAGTGACGCGTTCGTTCATATACGCATACAAAATGTTAATATTGCGTCGCCTCGTACCGAAATTATGCTCAAAGTGTCACACAGCTAGCGCCACGACGGAATTCAATGTAATCTATACTAAGTTGCCGCCAACTAGTGAAAAGACTTTTGCTCAGTTACAAACAACTGACTAGAACTCCATAGTTGTCCGTAGTGGCGCTAGCTGTGCTATAGTTTTGCATTTTATACAGTCTCTTATGGAACATAATTGCAGTGTGCGTCGCCTCTTTCATCACAAAAAATATATGAAAATAAATCCAACATTACCCATATGAAACCTTAACGCTATGCGCGTCAAATCGACGTTATTCGACGCTATTCTATGTGTATATATGAAATTGTACATTATGTTTTACAGTGCCTGCGCCGTCTACTGTGATTGAGTCGC
>NW_022199795.1:13255-15365 GCF_009176525.2 Contarinia nasturtii | reverse complement strand
AAAAAAAAACCGAAAAAAATGTGTAAACATTTCTTGAAATAATGTTTACACATTTTTTTCGGTTTTTTTTATCGAGGCATTTTTGACAGCCAATTCCCCATTTTTGGGGGGCCAATTCTCCACTTTTGTCAGCCAATTTCCCCATTTTTGACAGCCAAATTTTACCATTTTTGACAACCAAATGCACCGTTTTTGACAGCCATTTCCCCATTTTTGACAACCGAACGCACCATTTTTGACAGCCAATTCCCCATTTTTGACAACCAAACGCACCATTTTTGACAGCCAATTCCCCATTTTTGGGGGGCCAATTCCCCATTTTTGACAGCCAATTCCCCATTCTTATACACCAAAACCATTTTACCTTTGTTTTATTTCGAATTTTTCAAAATTTCACTTATAGACTTTTTGATGAATAGGCTTTGTCAAATTTAGGCCTGTAACTTTTTTTCTGGAGCATCACAAATTCTAAAAATTGCGTCACAAATTTTCACTAATTAATCACTTAAATTATGTGAAGTTTGAGCCCAATCGGGTACTTTGACCCCCTGGGTAGTGTGCGCCCTTAATTTCAGCATTTTGTGTTACTTTTGTTTCGTACAGTTTCTACAAAAACTCTTTTCTTAATAACAATATTTGTCTATTAAAAATTTAAACATTGTGCTACTCGGGTATTATTTTTGCTTGATGTATAATTTAGATTAAATTGGTTAATGTTTCAAATTTTCAGTCATCAATCAAGAAAATCCGTATACTAAACATAGAAGAAGCCCATAATGCGAAAGCAACAAGAGAAAAGGCATTGGCTGAAGAGAAACAACGAAAGAGAATTTTTCAACCAGTTTTCAGTCGCCCCGATCCAGAACAAATCGGTTTTGTTAACTTCATTCACGAACAGCGCATGGAAATATGGGAATTGAAAAACACATTGAAAAATTTGAAGGAGGAAAAGGACAAAAAAATCGAAGAATATCAAAATCAAAACAAGCAACTCAAACAAACAATTATCAATTTGAAGGATGAGAAAACCAAAGAAATAAAAAAATATCGAAAACAAAGCAAGCTGCACCAGAAAACGATTTTCAATCTCAGAAAAATGCTAAAAGGCAAATATCGTCAAAATGCCCTTCTTTGGCGCTCCATTAAAAAACTACAAGCAGACGCAAAGCTGAAGCCCAAAACAGTACCAAAACTACCACCAATTCTAAATTCTTTTGATTCGAGCCTTTTCAAATCAACCGGAGAGGAAAAGTTACGAACCTGTCCTCTCTGTAATGTATATAAAACCAAGCGGCTTTCTCATTTCAAAGAACACGTTCTACAGACCTGTAAAGAGGCAAAAAAAGAAAAAAATTGGGAGTGCGAAATCTGTGGAGCTGCTTTCACGTACCGCCACTTACAAGGTCATTTGGATATGTACCTGAGATCAGATCGTAAGACAAAAAATGGCCACCAACTTAAGACAAAAGATGAACACAACGAATTGAAAAAAAAATATGCAGCAAAATATGAAGAATTAAAAGCATTAGAAGAAATCGATTTATTTTAAGATAAAAAATGTTCATTCATGAATTTTCAATAAAGATCACACGCATATAATATCCAGTAGGTGGCGCCACTGGTATCTATTATTTTCAAAAAGTCCCGGAACTTTTAAAATGGGGGGTGTATGACATTTTCATAATATTTCAATAAAATAATAAAATAAATAATATATACAAAATGTAGGCTTTGAAACAGCAAAAGTAAAAATAAATCAATGCATCGGCATCCATCGGCATCCATCGACATGTTTTTTCATAGGCGAAATAGTTTGAAAAATAGTTTTCACTGCCAGCATTATTCCAGCACTAATTCACGGTAAAAAAAATCATGATTGTCACCTCGCATACAAATTTTCCATACAAAAATCACGTTTTTTGTGATTTTTTCGTGTTTGAGCAATTTGTACTCGAAACTTTTCAGATCGAAGTGTACAAAAGTATGTGTTTTCTGTGAGTACAAATTGAGTACTAAATCGCTGTGAAAAAAATTTCCCAAAAAAAATCCCGTTTAAAAAAAATTTCCATACAAAAATCGCGTTTTTTGTGATTTTTTCGTGTTTGAGCAA
>NW_022199795.1:0-13245 GCF_009176525.2 Contarinia nasturtii | reverse complement strand
GTTTTCTGTGAGTACAAATTGAGTACTAAATCGCTGTGAAAAAATTTTCCAAAAAAAATCCCGTTTTAAAGAATTTTCCATACAAAAAACACGTTTTTTGTGATTTTTTCGTGTTTGAGCAATTTGTACTCGGTGGATTGAGTGGTACAAATTCTAAAAATAGTATTTTTGAAGAGTACAAATTGAGTACAAAATTTTGATATAAAAATTGTCATGGTACAAAATAAGGGGGGGGCCAACGACACGCACCTATAGTTAGGATTAGTTTTAATTTAAATGAACAAAGAAAAACAGTTTTAGTTAATCCGTTATCACAGTTTCGTCAAGATATAGTAAAAAAGAGAGAATATATAGAATATAATGCTTATTTAAGAAGGAAATGATGGCATCACAATGAATAAATATGCGAACATTAAAAATAAGAAAATTTGAATTAGGAATCACAGAATACATATAAAATATTATTTGAGCTTTGTTAGGTCAACGAAAACACCATCGGGAAGTATAATTTCATTGATTCCAACGATTCCATTAGAATTATAATAAAAAACACAAAACTCACAAATCCGAAGAATCCTAAGGATCCGAAGAATCTCATGAATCATAGGGACTTTTACAAAGTCACTTTGTCAATAATATAAAATGTGTTGATTGTTGAGTTAAATTTTATTCCATTGTTAAAAGTCGGTAAAAATGAAATCATTGCATAAACAAAAATAATTGATAAGCTAGCATATTTATTTTCTATAAAATCAACATACGTTTGTACGTCAAAAGAAAAAACACAAAAATGTGAATATTTAATGAATCTGTGGATCTTTACGAATCTGTGAATCTGTGCAAATCATTGGAATTATAGCAATTTAAATCAAAAATTGAATCGAATGTGAATCTTTGTAAAATTTTGTAATCATACTAATCGTACAAATCCGACACAAAAGTTGAATGGATTCACGGGTGTCTCCCCCCTAGGAGATATCTCTTGGTGTTTGGAAACAGGAAATAGTCGCTGGGGGCCAGATCTGGAGAATACGGTGGATGGTGAAGTTGTTCGAAGCCGCATTCCCTGATGGCAGCTTGTGCAAGCAATGATTTGTGAGCTGGTGCATTGTCATGCAAAAGAAGAACTTTTCGAGTGAGAAGACTAGGGCGTTTTTCTCTGATGGCTTTGCGCAATCTATGCATCTGTTGTGCATAATAATAGCCCGTGACTGTTGTGTTCTTTGGGAGGAATTCAACCAATATTATGCCTTTGGAATTCCAGAACACAGAGGCCATTACTTTGTTTGTGGCAATTTGTTTGCGAGGCATTTTCGATGCTGGTTCACCACGTTTGTGCCATTCCATTGTCTGTGATTTGGGCTCTGGATCATAGTAGTAGATCCGTGTTTCATCGCCAGTCACTATACGTTCAAAAGTATCCCCTTCATTCCATTCCAACAACTCGAGAAACTCATGTGCAGCAGCAACTCGTTCTTCTTTTTGAGACTTGTTCAAAGTTCTTGGAATCCATCGCGAGCAAACCTTTCTCATGAGCAATTTTTCATGAAGGATTCTAAATATACTTCTCTCTGACACGTCAAACATTGCTGCTAACACTTTCTTGCTCATTCGAGGATTTTCATGCACAAGGTGTTCAATTTTTTCCACCATATCTGGAGCAGTTGCTTCAATTGGTCGACCAGAACGTGGATCGTCTTCTAATGACTCTCTGCCCCACTTGAATTGTTTTGCCCATAGTTTTAATGTGGCATACGATGGAGCACGTTCACCATAAACTGCACGCAAGCGATCATCGATATCTTTTGGTGCCACACCTTCTTTTGTCAGAAACTTAATCACCGCACGATATTCGATTTTATCCATTTTATAAAAAATCTCGAGGTTACTTCGTATGCAATGCTGTTGAAAACAAACGATGACAGCTATCAACTCAATTTTTTTTCTAAAATACTAGTGACAATTTGTACGTGAATTACAGCACAAGAACAATATGTAACTAGTGCCATCTATATGTCAGGCTTAAAACTTTTGCCTCCCCCTGTATAAACTTGTATTCACTTTGCCAGATGGAATTTAATAGTTTTTTGACGCTTTTTAAGATACACTTGTTGTCACTGTCAAAAAAATGGCGCGTATGATACATAAGAAGTTCACACAAATACGACATTTTTAAGTTGCACTACCAATAGAACTAGTTTCACATTGCATTTTGTTTCGATTGACTAATATCTCTTTAGTTAAATTCAAATTTCTTTTAAAATAGAAATAGAGAAAGAGAGAGAGAGAGAGAGAGAGAGAGAGAGAGAGAGAGAGAGAGAGAGAGAGAGAGAGAGAACAGAAAACATGCTTTTGTGTGGTTTTCTTTGTTTTTCTTAAATGTTAAATATTCATGAGATACGAGGGTTGCTCCATAATTTTTTTTAAAAACATATATAACACAGTTGTTTTTTGTCGAAAATGGTTTTATTGTTTTTCAAAATATTCCCCGAGATGATCGATACACTTTTGCATTCGATGAAACCATTTGTCATAGCATTCGTGCCACTCCGAAACTGATATCTCCAAAACGTGTGTTTTGAACGCTTCAACTGCTTCTTCTGGTGTCGAAAATCGTTGACCACGTAGTTTTTTCTTCACGCTTGGGAACAAAAAAAAGTCATTGGGTGCCAGGTCAGGACTGTACGGTGGATGACCCATCAGTTCGATGTTTTGACCGGTCAAAAATCGAGTAGTTTGAAAAGATGTGTGAGAGCTCGCATTATCGTGATGAAGAATTATTTTGCGACGGTGGTTGTTTTTTCTTATTTCACCAAACACTTCGGGCAAACAAATGGTGGTATACCAATCAGAATTGACGGTCTTACGATCCTCTAGTGGAACGGTTGCCACATGACCACTTCTCCCGAAAAAACAGGCGACCATTCGCTTCGAAGTGCTTCTTGCTCGAACAACTTTCGTTGGGTTATCTTCATTTTGGAAGACCCATACAGTCGACTGCTGTTTCGTTTCGGGCTCATAGGCATATATCCACGATTCGTCACCAGTGACGATTTTATTAACGTCTTTTGAAGCACCACGATTGAATTTCTTGAGCATTTCTTTACACCAACTCACACGAGCCATTTTTTGTTCATCGGTCAATTTATGTGGGATCCAACGAGAGCAAATCTTTTTTACGGCTAAATGTTCATGCAAAATTGTATGTATGCTGTGGGATGAAATGCCCAAAGATGCCTCAATCTCACGGTAGGTCACATGACGATCTTCCATAATCAGTTTTCTGACAGCATCGATGTTTTGTGGCACAACAGCCGATTTTGGACGACCTGTATGAAACTCGTCTTTGAGCGAACTACGACCGCAACGGAATTCTCGGTACCAGTTATAAATTGTCTGAAGGGTTGGTGCTTCATTGCCAAAGGCCAAATGAAGTCGATCGAAACACTGTTGTTGAGATAATTTACTTCGAAAATCGTAGTAAATCATTTTACGAAAATCTTCACGTGTAAAATTCATTTTTTTGTTGAGTCGCAGTTTACCAGTCACTGTAAACAATACAAATAGCGTTCGTACGACAAAAGGTTCAGGGCACGAATACATACCAAAACATCAAACTTTACGAATATGACAATGGTTTACATCGGGCAACACTATAAGTACCATTTTAAAAAAAATTATGGAGCAACCTACGTAATTTGAAAGTTTCTGCCAGTTTCTGCAAAATGAGCTGACATAGTAATTAACAAATAATGTTGGCTACGTTCGTTCGTTCGTTCGTAGGCAATAGAAATAACATTTTGGTTCGTTCGTTCGTAGAAATCGGGAAAAAAATGTGTTCGTTCGTTCGTTCGTTGATTTTGAAAAATAAAAATTTCGTTCGTTCGTTCGTTCGTAGCAATTTTTTATTTCAAATTTCCTTAATATTTTCATAATTTTCTTAATATTTGAAATATAGATGTGCCAAACCCGAGATGTTAATACAATTGTATTATGATGATATTTTATTTCGATGCTATTCACTATTAAGACCAATCATAATACTCGTTTCAACATGAGTATTATTTATTAAGATCGATCATAATACGGCACAGTATTACAATGAGTATCATGTATTATGATACCGAAGTTAATACTCGCCATTTGCAATTTTGCACAGAAAATACAAGTTGAGTTGTGTATTTATAGAATGTCATGTAAACAAGTTTGAATGCAAGGGTGAGTGCGACAGCATGAAAAAAAAGATTTGCCAAGCACGATTTGGGTGACAGAGATGACAAATTTTTACGTTCTGTTCACAACACATGATATATACGACTTACCAAAAAAACTCTCGGAGACTCGGTATAAAACACTAAAAGTAAAAAAAAAAAATACAATTTTTTTCTCAATTCTCGAACACTTCTATCTATAATTTGAACGAACAAACGAACGAGCGAACAAAATTTTTATTTTTCAATTCCTACGAACGAACGAACGAACGAACGAACGAACGAATTTTTTTCCCGATTTCTACGAACAAACGAACGAACACAATTTAATTTTTAAACTACGAACGAACGAACGAGTGTTCGTAGATGTTCGCAGCCAACTCTATTAACAAAGTCAAACATACAAACATGATAATGTTGACGTTTTGAAAGGTTAATTTGAAATCTTAAACTTAATTGGAAAATTGTGAGTGGCGATGTATTTCAAAAGGAAAATCCCACTCTTGAATTATCATTGTTTTGCCGTTGGTTATGCATGAATATAATACTGCAAGAGGCGCAAGACAAGTGGCAATAGCAAAAGAGCATTTACAAAGACAAAATGTCTTATCGGCAGTTCTTGTTTCTAATATCCTGTCTGTATCAAGGATATGGATTCGCTATACCGTTGGATAATTATTTGCATTTGCTGGAAATTTATTCGGCACATCGTTCGGTTGGCATTTGGTCGCATTTTATTTGTTATCGAAGTGGTAAGCAATTGTCTATTTATTTAATCAATGAAAAACTTAATTGTTTTTTTTTGTGTTATTAAATTTCAGACGAAAATGTTCGTATATCATTAGCACTATCAACTCAATCGAGATTTATTACAAACTTCGATGGGGCAAATGATTTTGTCATTTTAAAAGAGAATATGAAACAAGGTTTTGTTATCGATACAACTTGCAATGGATTTGAATCAATTTTCAATCAAGTATATCCATACCTTTTCTCTCTCATGCATTCTATCCGATGATGCCTTTCAAATGAATGAATAAACAAAAATGATAAATTGTTTTATAGAAACAACATCCAATTTTATTTAATGGCAACAATTTATGGCTCTTTCTCCGCTCCACTGATGAATTGTACTCAAACTTAGACGAAAACTTGGTAAAACTTTATTGATATAACACACAAAGTTCAACGAATCAGTTTAAATTGTTATAGTTTGCGTTGTTGTTTTTAATTCTCCATTCTGCTTCAATTTTCTGGTGTTTTGTATAAAACCAGAACAAAAGTATGGGCAGCGAAATTCTGAGTGAGTTGGATGTGTTGCCAAATAGTGAAGTGGTGCTGGCTCAATTTAATACTCAAGAGAATAAATGGACCCTTTATGATGTTTATAAAGTTGCTCCCAATAAGCTGTTAGTAGTGTCCGTGCTTGGTTGGATAAACGACCAAACAAATGTGCAAAATTTTACGGCTCACTATGCTTTGCGATTAAATGAAGAATTTCATACGGTTGGCGCTCGAAAGAATTTGCAAGGGATCCATTTTCGTTGTGGTTCACGTGTAAGTTTAACAACATTTCGAATATTATCAATGTTGTATCAATTAAATAGATTGTACGGTAGGTACGAGATCCAGTGCCACTCACATACCTCGACGATGACACAAACTTGGATCAAACGGACATTGCGGCAAAATCAACTCTGCCAGTTTTCTCACAATTGCAAGAGGATTTAAATTTTTTGTAAAATAACAAACTTTTTTTTTACTTCTTGACTTCATTTTCATTAATCGTTTTCTTAGGTTGTGTTGTCTTTATTTTCTCGTGTTTTAATTGTTTTTTTTTGTTCTATATTGCTCTCATTGGTCACACACAAACATACACACAGTTGCGACATAGTTGAAGTGAACAATCATGAATGGAAGCAAAACGCAATGGCTGCTACAATTGCGCTGTATCGAGAAAATAAAATCGAAATGTTTTTTCATGCTGTAAATATGCGCGCAGATTTGCTGCAATATGCGGAATTCACTGTTGATATTTTTGCCATAAGGTAACAAAAAATGTGCGAGTGAAAAACTCTTTAATTTCTTTGTTTATTATTTGTGTTGGTGTGTGTGTGTATGTCGTGCCATACCATTTCATGCAATGTTATTGTATGTTTCTTTTTCTTCTTCTTTTCCTTTCCTCTCTGCTCCGGGATACTGCAAGTACCCCAATTATCTTTCGACAGCCTCAGCTATTGAACATTTTCTTAATGCCGCTGGATAAGATGGTTTGTTATTTTTTCATGTGAAGAAAAACTACGCCACTTTCAATGTTATATGTTTTTAGGTTTGGTATTGTTATGCAGCGTTGATTCTCTGTGTTATATTCATTATGGGAATTCAAAATGTTCATCAAATGGGGCATCCGTTGCTTAGGGCTCAGATCACGTTGTTTGATGTTGTTTCATTTGTTTTCGGTGCTGTATGCCAGCAAGGGACTCATTTATTTATACCATCGTTATCCGGTAGATTTGTGTTGATAACAACATTTTTAGCAACATATTCGGCTTTTGCATCATATTCGGGTGGCATCTTTTCAATGCTGCAGAGTCCAATTGATTCGATTCACAACGTGGACGAATTATTAGCTTCACCATTAACACTTGCTTTGAAAAATGCCCCCAATATAAGAGAGATATTTTTGAATGAAAGTCATAGCTACTTGAAACGTGTATACGATGAGAAAATCTATCCAATTGGCACAGATGCTTGGATTAGTGATGAACGCATTGGTATGGCTAGAGTTCGAACCGATTTATTTGCATTTCTTATCGATTCACCGAGTGCGTATAATGCCATTGCAAAAATGTACACGGAATCAGAAAAATGCAGGTTGAGCGAAATAAAAGTGTTTCCATATTCGATGAATACAATCACCGTTGCCCGAAACAGTGGCTACAAAGAGCTGATTAAACAAAGGTATGCGTATAACGTATTTTGATTACATAAACAGAATTGAGCAATTGATTTAGATATGTATATGTGTGCCATTTCGAATTCAAACACTCAAGACTACTCTGGATGCGTGAGATTGGATTGATATTTCGAATAAAAGCGAAATGGCTACCGAGGAAACCAATGTGTGATGGAGACGGACGTGATTTCACCACTGTTAATTTTCGTAAAATATATCCACTCATTTTTGTCTACATTTTTGGCATCATTTTATCAATAGTCATTTTTTGCGCTGAACTATGCATCGCTCGTTGGCAATTTTTTATGAAGATTCGTGCAGACAAAATAACCATTTTTTCGACACATATAAAAAATCACAATTGATTTCGATAACTTTGGAAGTTTTTTTTATTTCATTTGTATTACTACATTTATTACTTAGCTTTAAATTGTTCACATTTACCACAGAAGTTAGTTATACATGTCATTTTTTTCTTTCTTGAAATTATTCAATAAATTCTTTATTTAAAATATTTGTTTTTTTTTTCATTCAATTTTTTGTTCTATTGTCTGCATAGTCATGAAAATAAAAACCTTGAAAGACACATTATTTACTCTGTTTTTGATTATCAAATCCAATAAAAAAAGACTTATAAATAATTATAAAAAAAATCTCTATGAAATTAATTTCATTTCATGCACAATGCACATACAAAAAAAAGCTATGTAGTGACACTGACACTAAGTTTTTTTTTTCAATCTGGGATGAATATACATAGGATTCCCGTAAAAACAACGGGAAAGGAAAATGGCAAAATCTGCATATATAGTTATATGATGTATGATTTAGTTGTTGTTTTTTAAAATATAATATTCTTGTGACCACATTCATCATTTCCAGATACTGTTGACAAATCAATTCAATGTTTTTTATCCGATTTTAGTTTTTTGTAATTCATATCTATTTTGATTTTCACAGGGCTAACGAATAGTTTTTTTTTCACGTGCTAATAATGCCTTAATAGATTGAAAACAAAAAAAGTCTGTATGTTATACATCGAAGGTTCTTAAAATGTGGTTGTAGTTGTTTTTCGATTTATAACCACGAACATAACTTTTAATTTGGTGTATTTGCTACGTTTATGTGAATCACATTAAATTTTGTGTTGTATCTATTTTTAATGAATCAAATATATTACATTTAATTTAGTTTGTTATCTTGGTAAGCGGATGCACTTATTAGGTTTATGCCGTGACCGATTACTGTCCGGTATAGTTGGGATTGTATGGTGCTTGTTTTTGGTATGCTTCACCTCCACGTACGACCTGATCGTACGACGGTGGGTTGTAATCAACTGTAGAATAAATAGAAAGTTGTAAAAGAAATTTAATTTTTTTACTTTAGTACAAAGCATAAACGTTCAACATGAATCGATTGATTTGCGCTAATACCTTGGGGTTGTGGCATTGCATACGGTTGCGGTATCGCTTGATTTGGATACATTTCAGCTTGTGGATAAGGGTATCTACATGAAAAATATTACGTTAAATTATATATATGACAAAGAATAAAGTTTAATTGAATAATTACCCGGGTTGTGATTGTGGATATTGAAAACCTGGCATGGTACTTGGAGCTGGACCACTTGGAACAGGAATCGTTGTAGTCGTTACTACTACAGGCGCTGCAAATAGATGAAAGGCATTGATTGATTTAATTTGATTTTCATTCGATTAGTTTATAATTTGTCTAAATTTAGCTATGTCTACAAAATGATTTGAAAATATTAAATAATGAAAAATTTGGCAAAATTGCAGATAATAGAATTTACAACTGAAGTATTATTCATAATTATCACTGGTTCATTTTTATGCTTGCCCTCCAATCAACGTTGAATGGACGTCATTAGAATGTGACACATCGATTGATATTACCGAACAAATATTTCGAAAATATCAAATTTTCTATTCAGCTCTTGTTTTTATTTTCTATGTCATTCGTGTACTTGTTTTGTTTCTTTTGTTGTTTCTCTATTGGTTGAAAAGTGCGTTGAACATCATCACGTTTTCATGTTGTGTTTATGAAACGTGTCAAAATTACCGCAAATAATTTACACAGTGAATGCTGAGTGATACCTCAATATTATTAAATTGTTTATTGGGTAGAAATAGGATTATAGATCCAAAGCACACACACACACACACATACAACAATGAAAATAAAAGAGGCACAAAAATTTTAGCCACAAAATGTTTATATATGTACCCGTTGGACTAAAGTTTATCACATTGGGTGTAGTTTCTTCGAGAGTTCTCGAAGGAGAGCAGATATTTTTCGTGCAAAAATATGCACAAAAAAACACCAAAAAAAGAAGACCCACAGAGTAGAGTAACACGTATGCAGTAACAGCCATTTTGGAACGAGTTTGGATAACAGTGCTAAAATTACTGACGAATATTTTTTGTTTGTCGATGAAAATGAAACAGGATCTAAAATTGCGCAAACCTTGATAATGATAACCTTTTAGATAATGTGACCAAAGATAACAACAAGTAGTGCTTTCTATTATATGGCTGACAAGAGATATGCAACAAAGGTGTATTATTTGATTTCAAATAGATGAACATACAGGAATAATTGTCATTTTCCATCTATTGTTCTGCGAATTGCGGCGAATTGCTATTAAACTATATTAGTATTATATATAAGTATTCAGTGCGTTTGCATTTCTTTCAAATGAGAACCATCAATTACAAATTGCATTTGACAAATTCGTTTCGCAAATAATTCGATAGCTGGCAAAACGGTACAACATAATTATTTCAGAAATGGAAAGTTTTTCCAATTATAACATGTAAAGTTACATTCATCTTTCTTTTTCTCTCACTCTGTATCTATCTATGTCTATTGCACTTTATTATTTATAAAAAAATATGGAAATGAGATTGTAATAAAATATCTTGTCGGTTGTTACGAGGTACATACATGAGACGAATCGGTAGCGATATCTCAGTGATTTGTGTATACATTTGGCGATGCTGTAAATGAGTGCAAAGAAAAAGGCGAGGATGGCTAACACCACAATTACAACGATGATAAATGGATACATATGCAGCGATGTCATTGAATCCAATGAATGATCTTCATGGTGAAACGTATGCATTTTGTCACTGTCGATGTGTGTATGCGTTTGCACAAATTGTGATTGTGTTTGCATTAGCACCAGTACCACCAACAACAATAATATCCTCCACGTTTTTTTAAATATATTTTGATAAAACTGTGCTGTCTAAGTCACGTTGTGTGTTGTTTTATTGAATTTGTTGTGTCTCTTTTTTTTAAACCTTGTTTAGTAGCACTGGTTTCCTATTTTCAGTTTTTATCAATTCTTAGTTTATTTGGATTTTGTCGCATTTCGCTCGAAATAAACCAACAAAAAAAATCATCACATGGAGAAAAATTCGAATTGATGTTTGAAAAAAAAAATATGCGTGTATTTTGATAGATTTCTCTTTTATTCTGTTTTACTATCGGAATTTATAATTTGTTTTTCTTTTTTCGTTACTGGTTGCAAATCTGTCACGGCAAAAAAAAAAATGAAAAATTCAAACCGAATGAAACACACAATTTTTTTTGATTCTCTGCTATTGTATTCACACACGAATCAGTTTAAAATGTTGACCACATTTTGTAACATCAATATTTGCAACGAAAAAAACACGATCATTCATTTTCGGCAGCGAAATCTTATGTCGAATGTGCAAAATATAAATAAAAATGCGTGAAAAATGCGTGAAAAATGCCTCGCGTGATGATGGTTATTAGCCGCAGTTTCGTCGTGACGAACGAAAAATCACCAAACAAAACAATTTAATGTTCATAGTGCAACGCGCGTTCTCTTTCTCCTCGCTGTTTCATTCGCTCGATTCGTTGCCATTATTATTTTTGTTGTTTTGTCATGATTGTGGTTGTCGCACACAAAGAAAATCAGGAGCGCATATATGTAAATCAGCAATGGTACATCAGCAATAAAAATGAGCTCAATAATGAACCGAAAACAGAGTGAGCGAGTGTGAATATTTGGGCGGGAGAGAGAGAAGAAAACAAAACGCGGCAAGAAGTTGTAAACATATTGAAAAACAACGGAATTGGTTACAGAAATCTGAGATACATATTGCATATGTGTGCGCAAAGTGAGAATGAATCGAGTAAAACACAAAGGTTTGAGACGAAACGAGCTACTTCTGTTATGTGCATCTCTCTCTCTCTCTCTGTGTGTGTGTTTTCATTTAACTTTCGGATTCGTTACTTGTTGCTCCAAATACGAAGCGCGTTCAGCACATTACATTCTTCGTTTAAATTTTTTTTGTTATTCACTCTGCTGTCTTTTTTAGTGTAGTTGTTGTTATGACTAACTGCTACGCAAAGCGCATTCTATATGTTCTTTTTTTGGAATAGAGCGATCTTCGCAGACACGCTATCACAAAATGATCAACAGCGGTGGAATGTATGTTGTCGCCTATCGAAAATAGCACCATACGATTCAAAAAAATAATGTATTAATCAAAATTGTATATAGTAATAATTTGCACTACAGAACTCTTTTGCTGTACAATATGCAATGGCAATTGTGACTGTCATGGTTCGTTTTCTTTTTTTTTTTCATTAGAATAAATCAATATGCATAATTTTTTTTTCAGATATTTGTTTATCAAGCACAACTGATACCAGCCATGAATTTTGTGGAAAAACGTAATTTAGTAATAAATGGACAAATAATCAAAATAAATAGACTACTCACAACTCAGCTGATATGAATATGATACTGATTGAATATCCATTTTGTTGCCGTTTCTCTTTTTGAAAATGTAAACACTTTGTTTTAACGTGCACACAACACACTCTTTGAGTGATTAACAATTTCAAAACATTCAATATGTTTAGTCTGAAGCGTCGTGGGTTGCAGGTTTGTTTACAAGTAAATGAATTTACTGGCCACTTTGAATAACGTTTTATACCATAATTTAAAAGCTAAGCAAGAAATTAATTAAAGAGAACCTCAAAAAGTCTCAGAAAAACGAAAATAAAAATGTATTTGCTTTATTTAATAAAATCAATACTCTTTATTCTCTCTCCTGATATTGAATTTTGTTGCATGTCGTTGCAAGTGTAACGATAAATTGTTTTACTTAAGCTTCTATTCATTTGACGTATTTCATTAGGTGTCTATCACATTTCGATAATACATCACTCATTTTGAATGATTATGACAAATCATTCATTACTCAACTCGAAATCAATGCAAGATGTACTGCAGCAAACGTTGTCCTGAAATTAAATGGCTAACAAAATCAAGTATTGAAAATATGGTTAATTACATGAACAGATCGATGGCGATGGAGGAATTTCGCTTGGAAAATTTCGTTTTCGCCGATAATCTTCGAATAATTCGCCCGTAAAGCATCGAAAGCAGATGGAAAATATCTGTTTCATATATTTTTATGAAAAATATTCCCACTAGTAAAAAAATGACGAGAAACACTTTTGAGGCAATTTGAAATTGCTCTTCAATTTGTGAGACCATTTTGATCGTTCAAAAAAGGTGACCTTTAATCACAAACTTGAACAAATTTCAAGTGTTGCAAATATCCACTTTTTAAACAAATATAAAACACACCCAAATTAAAAAACGGCGTAAATTAAGAACAAAATACAAAAAAAAAACTGAAAATATAGGAACGTCAAAATTCAGCTTGGTCACTGAACACAGTTCTCTATCGATCTAAATCGACTGTTCAAAAATTGAATACTTGAGTGTCATGTGTCTAGTTTCGTTAAATTAATAATTCAATGTTTATCATTTTATCAATATGTTTTATACTTCCAGAGGAAAAAAAAGAAGAGACCAAAACGCACATGTACATACACAGTAAGAAAATATCAGCCGACGCTATACGCAAAACCGACTGGTACGTGCGCTCATACGTTTTTACATCTTTTACATCTAGTGACCATACGATTTTTCGACTGATTCGTTACTCTTTGTGCGTATCTTCGCACAGTCGAAAAATCGTATGGTCACTAGATGTAAAAGAT
>NW_022199794.1:0-5954 GCF_009176525.2 Contarinia nasturtii | reverse complement strand
AACAACAAAAAAATAATACAATAAAATTGAATCAGGAGGACACCTAACCTCCATATGTTCCTGCTGCTGCTGAACAGCAGAGCAATGAAACCACGCAATCGCATTCGTAAAAAACTTAAATTTTTTAATTTTAATTTAGTTTTATTAATAAAATAAAAACAAAAATAATGATCCGTCATTAGGTGTAAAAAATAAAAATGTTATCTAAAACGAGTCGACCTTTGTGTGTTTGTATATATTGGTAACGCTTTGCAGTGGTATACGCGTATTCAAGCATACTTTCCGCTGAGTAATTAGAATATAATATTTATTTTTTTACATAATTCGTCACGACATTAATTTTCTATCTTTTTTATTCACATTTCACATTGTTTTTTTTTTTTATATTTATACAATAAATAAATCCCGTACAAAATTCAATACAATAACTGTCAAGTGTAGTTTTGTTAATAGGGATTGATAAGTTTCTCGCGTGGTCCACCTGTTAAAGCGCTGTTGTTCACTTGTTCCACGGGTTTGTAGTGGGTGTATCACCTGGTGAAATTAGAATAAAAAAAATCGCATTCCTTATCACTCACGATCTGATTTTTTTTTAACTCTTTGAGTGTTCCATACCGAGTCTCCGAGAGTCTCATATAAACTTCCCATTTAACACCTATTGAATAGTGGCCGAAAGCCAATAGTTATTTAGATGATAATGAATGCGAGTTTTTTCATTCTGATTTCACCAGATGATACAGAAAATTTAAAAGTATTTGTAAATCGAAGAAAAAAATTCATACTTTTTTTCATTTTTCGCAATTTTTCATCATCTTCATGGCAATCTTATAAGAAACTCTCGAAAACTCGATATAGAGCACAAAAAGTGAAAAAAAAAAAACAATTTTTTTCTCAATTCTTCAACACAGCTAAGTCGTCTATACTCTATATCATCTGGTGTGATCAGAACGTAAAAATTTGTCATCTATGTCACTCAAATCGTTGTCCAATGCTATCTCGCATTTTATTCTCTTTATATCGTACACACAGTTTAGAGTAAGACTGTGTGCCTGCAGGCATGAGTGCGAAATATTTTTCGTATTGTTTTTCAAACGTCACCGTCGAATCGCGAAACAAAATTCATATCAAAGCGAAACAAAATTCTGTTACTAAAACATGGCAGAACAGTAGCTAGTTATCAACACAAAACAAAATTTACATATTTTGTAATTTTGTATAATAAAAAGTCAATGTTCTTTATTCCGTTGTTAACAAAACATTGTCTCACTTTGATATGCAACCGTTTGAAGTCGCGTTTCGATATGCTACCAAACAATAAGTTGTTCTTATTCTAAGGCGTTCACATCTTTTAAATTTATTTAAATTGAAATCCTTCAAATAACTTTAAAAATATTTCAATATTTTTCATTTTTCTTCTAATAAAATCTTAGCGTGTTTATCGATTTATAAGCGCCATCCACTGCGAATTTGTTCCATTTTTACTTATGAGGGACGGGATGATGTCTGTGGTCCAGATGAAATTCCAAACAAATTCATCGAGCATTGTTTGATTTCATTACAGAGACCAACCACAATACTATTTAACCCTCCAATGCATTAATTTTTTTTCGACATGAAAACTATTTTCCTATGATTATTTTGGTTTCCTTAAAAAAATAATCGAAATTCAAATTGACAAAATCGGAGAACAATCGAAACCATTGTTTAAACTGCTATAAAATTGCTATATGAGAATAAATATAATAAAAAATGCATTTGTGGATAAAAATGGTTTTATCTATTTGATAAGTTTAATAATATAGAAAAATTCCCAAGATAATTTCAATTTTTTACGAAATTATAATTCTCAAGAAACAATTGTCAATGCAAATACATCCATTGTGGATCCGGGCATATGGTCACGGTAGAATTCTATGTTTGAGTATCATTTCAGTCAACTCTAACTAATTGTTATAATATTTTTTTTAAAATATAATTTTTGTATTCAGTGCTGCTGTTTTGCTATTGGTTGAATTCGGTGCATTCTCTTCAAGTCTTCTCAACGAATCAGGTACTATGTAATTAGAAGCAAAAACCAAACAAGAACATTAACAATGAATAAACTCAATTTTCAAATGATTTATACCTTTGACATTATGCGCATTATGCAGCAACAATATCGCGGTGCCAAATAACTGTCTGTGGAGCAGCATCATCATCCTGAGCTTGTAATGGCGAATTTTGTAGGTAACTTTCACCCTTTTATCCAGGGGCTTTTATCTTCAAATGTATACGATTTATACTGTAAGTAGTGAACTATATTGCAAAATCATCTGTAATACGCGCAAATAAATGTGCATAACTGCATATATTTGGTGTATATTTCGTGTATATTTCGCTTGATATTTCGTCTATGGCATGTTTTTTCATTCTCTTTTGTGCGGATCTTCTTCGATTCTGTGTAGCTATACTGTGTGTGTGTGTACACTGCAGTTTAAAATACACATTATTCACTGGTATAGGCGAGAAATTTTAATCGTATATATGATGAATAGGACGTGAATATTGTGTATAAATTTGTATGAACGAATGATGAAAGCCCCTAGCTTTCACCTTTTACTAAGGGGCTTAATTCAAAATTTTCAACGACTGAATTCTATAATAATATCTAAATTAACTGAATTTTTCAGCAAACGAATGAATTCCAGTGAATTCTACGGCGATTTCATTCAAATATGTGAGATAGTGGTGAATAGTTTCTGCTGGCAATTACTGCAATATTTATATTTTGTGTTACAAAATTGTAAATGTTTTTTAAAAAAATTTTTAGCGAGTAAATCCTGTATTTATTTTTGGTATTTTTTGTTCCTCTTTGTGCGGATCTTCGCCGCACAATGGAGATTCAAACGAAAAAGAAGTATGGTCTCAGCATTTTAGCATACAAAAAATCGAATGAACTACTATGCTGTTTTCGTACACGCTTTTTATATACGAGTCATACGATGTGTTCTTTATTCTTTTTCTCGTCATTTAATTAAAAGGCGCAGAAATGGTGTGTGCGCCTTTCAAAAGACACCAATTGTTCGAACGGGATGCAGTCAAAGCTGATATTATTATCTCAGAGCAAAGAATTAACTTCTAGAGTAAAACTATTTATTTTGGGTGTTGGATTATATGGTGGCTCTTGAAAGTCTGGATTGCGATTAATATTTCGTGAATAGTATTTCATCGTTAGGTATTTTTCTTGCCATCCAATAGCAAATAAGGAAAATTCAACAAAAGGAATTCAATACGTTAAATACGTTAAATAAAGTGTCCTGTGTTCACATATTTGCTTTAATGTAAATAAAACAAGAGAAATCACTCCAATGGAATCTTTTATTGCAATCTTGCATATATAATCTAAATGTTCCATTTCACGCGGAAATGGGCACAGAATGGCTAAGATTGATATACTTTCAGAGTAAAATTATACGGAAAACGTTACATGAATGTTTACTTCTTATTAGATGTAACCGAATTTTCCGCAAAATTGTTATGAGCTGTATCTTCATCATCATTTTCATCAGATGAATCGTCAACAATATTATTAAGTGTTAAGTTTCGAAACTCATCCAATGTAGATGAAAAAAAATCATTGATTTGTGAAGTCGGTCTAAACGATGTATTAATTGATGATGGATTTGTTATATTGAATGTTTCCTCAATCTCATCAAGCATATCTCGACTCACGCTGTTGTCACTGCTGCTTGAAAATTGTATTGTATTACTTGGATCATGTGTCGTCATATTGACCAGCGTAACTGAATTAACCGCATCTGAATAAAAATGAGCCCAAATTAGATTTGTATGGTCTACAGTATTTGTACCATTTAGTAGTAAAAAAGCTCAGAAACCCCATTGATCAGAAGAAGAAGAATGGTTTTTTTAACCTTTTTACTTCTTGGTGGTACCAATTTTATCTTATGGTAAGAAGTTGGAAATATCCTGTAAATTCATTGTTTTACTTTTGAAATCTTTCCCAATATACCTGTTTCATTCCTATCATCGACATGTGCCAGTGTTGAATCAATAATATCACTTGCGATTGCTTCGGTTGCTGCAATTGTTGCGACTACGTAATAAAAAATTGCGCAAATACATCCATTATCAGTCACGTATTCACGGTCAAAATTAGCGTCATAATGGAAGAAAAAAGAACAAAAAAGACTTAGTTAGAAATTAAACTATGAATTAGGATCAATTAAGCCAAGAAACAATTCTTAATTAAAATAGAGGTTCATATTCCTATCACCTATTGTCCAAAATGTATTTAATTCGAATGTTATTTAACTGTGCGCCACATTAAATTAATTTTTAACAATGAATTAATATCAATTATATTTGTAATCAATGATTACTAATCATTGAGTATCAATTGTTCCCAATTGATAAAATTACCTACTATACTGACCATATACACGGTTCATCAAAGCCAAAATATACAAGCTTTGATACAAACTAATAGAGTTACTGTGTTTTTTGATAGGTTGGAACTACTTATAAAATTTTGTGTCATATCTAAAACAGGCCTTAAAGGGTAGAGTTTTAGCTAAATAAAACAAGTTGGTTTGTTCAGTTCAGTCATAAAACTGAATTGAATTTTTTCTAGGGGGATTCCGCGCACTTAAATATGAATAAATATGAACAAATTCGGGGGATTTCAACAAATTCAAGAGATGTTAACACATCTTTACATTTTTTGGGAGATATTTTGAGATTTTCTGAACTTCGTTTACGTATCAAATTAGACTTTTTATGTTTATGAATCAAATTGGACTTTCAGTTTATGAATCAAATTGGACTTTCAGTTTATGAATTAAATTCTGTTTATGAATCAAATTATGTCCAATGGAATGTTGGACAATGGTCTCCAGATCCAAGATATAGATGAATTTTCATCTTTTCATTTGATATAAGACAGCGATTCGAAAATAAAACCTAAAAAAACAAAAAAAATTGCATTGGAGGTACCCTTATTCTTGATTGAAAATTCCTAAAACCTGCTGATATTATGTATTTTGGTAAAAAAATAAGATTCACAAGTTTTCACGGTGACTTGCTCACTACAAATTTTTATGATTTCCCAGTGAAATAAACCCCTTTTATTTAATATCAGAAACTTCTTGACAGATATTTTTCAAATTGAAGATTCAAAACATTTCCATACATGAATTTGGATAATTTTGAAATTCAATGAAAATATGGACTTTTAGGTTATTTTATTGGCTCCAAATTCCATAAATCGAAGGTAGAATAGAATCCATCATGGTGAAGGATTTCCTATATAAACCTTGTAAGTAACAACACCTCTAATGCGTTTTCCGAGTACTAATCGAAGTTTGTGACAATATAGCCGTCACGGTTTGGCAAAATCATAGTGAATCGATTAAACTGCGTTAAACTGTTAAAATAAAACAGTAGAAATGAATAGATTTTAATTTTTTACATTTTTGAAAATAAAAAATCTTTTGTTTTTTATTTTATGAGATTTTCTGTCCCCAATATTAAAAAATATTAAATTAATAAAAATTAATTGGTTGACATAACCTCACTTTTGTGTCACAATCGTGATAAGCCGATTATATAATTATTAAAACGAAAATTTAATATTTAATTTAATTATTGAAACGAATTAAAATCTATTTATTTCTACTGTTTTATTCAACGATTGGAAACGCTGCAGTTCAGTGTTTAATTGAGTAGGGCGGCGCCACCGTCTATACATACAAATATCCATTTATATCAGCGCCATCTACGCTAAAACATACTTTTGGTTGACAATAAAACGCCATCATATTCCGACATTGGTTTTATTTTAACAGTTTAACGCAGTTTAATCGATTCATTATGATTTTGCGAAACTGTGACGGCCATATTGTCACAAACTTCGATTAGTACTCGGAATACGCATTAGAGGCAGTGTTTGTCATTTG
>NW_022199793.1:0-1250 GCF_009176525.2 Contarinia nasturtii | reverse complement strand
CAAAATTTTGATCAGTGAATTTATTTTAACGAAATTTAACAGCAAAAGTAGATATATAATATTTCTAAACCAATATGGCACATGGATATGACTTAAGAAATCCAAAACGACCACGGCCAACGGACGATCCCAACGGTTGCTTGTACAGTGAAGGTTAGACAATTTTAATGTACACTGGAACTTGGAGTTATTTTCTGTATTTCAAAAAATAGGTGATGAAGTGATAGCACAAGATCCACGGAATCCTCGGGATAAGACATGATATGACGCTGAAATTAAAGAGTGTATTCGAGGCGGGGAATTGTATCATGTTCATTACATAAATTGGCACGACGAGAAGTAATATGTTTTAATGCTTTAATTAAAATATATAATAATGAAATGAAATTTTTTGACGTGAAAAAAAAACAGGTATGACTTGAAATTGTCTGGAAAGTATATAAGGGAAAAAAATGCCCCGAAAAAACGAAGAGTTACACGACGACAGAAAAGTCCACCACGACCAGTAATACTACCACCACCACAGCAACCAATACAACGACCACGTTCAGACGGAATACTTCAGTACCAAATGAAAAAATCCAGATGTAGTAGATGCCGGGCATGGCCTCAAAATAGCAATTCATTTCAAAGCGAAAAATAAATAAAAATAGAAAAGTTCTTGAAAAGAACATGGTCAGTGGAATGAAATATGTGAATTTCAAAAATAAAAATATATATTCAAAATGAAAATTATTTTTTCTATTTTTCCCTTTTTAAAAGACCTTTTATTTTGCAAACAAAGTTGTCGTTGGCTATATAGTCAAATGACTTTGAAAGTGAGAATGTTTCGTTGTAATTTGACGTCATGCATCCATAAAAGGAATCTTTATTACATCATTGGAAGCATGCATGTCAAAAGGTAAGTTGTGAATTGATTACGCAACCATTCATATATCGAGTCGCAAATAAACGTTTTCAATGCAAACAAAGAAATGAGAGTAGAAATGTTGGTTCATAAAACGCCTTGAAATTGTTTTCATGTATTTACTTTTAATCAAAATTGACAAAAAGGATTGATAATCCACAAAAAAATGTATATATGCAATCAGTTACTTTGAAAGCGATGAGTATAAATAAATAAATATTCATGGAATAGAAAATTCCAATTACTACTTCTGCACGAAAATCGATGTTGGTAAAAGCAAATCGAATCGCTGGAAAATCGAAACGTTTTTCTTCATACGGTATGTCATTGAGTGAAAAAAAAA
>NW_022199792.1:0-2082 GCF_009176525.2 Contarinia nasturtii | reverse complement strand
AGATGTGTTTCATTCACCTTGAAGCAGAGCGTTAAACGGGGTATTCAACGCATTTTAGAGAACGAATCTAGAACGAATATAGAATACAACTTGAAATGAAAAATAATATACTATTTTTTGATGAAAAAATTAATAAAATTGTGAAAAATGGCGAAAAATACAGGAAAGGGCGATAAAAAAAAACGGAAAAACGGTAGAGAGGGAGAAGGAGAGATAAAAAGACAGAAAAATAGAGAAAGAGAAAGAAAAAGTAATGAGAGAGGGAGAGAAATGGGAAAAAAGAGAGATAAAGAGTAGGAGGGAGAGAGAGAGAGAGGTGGATCAAATACTTCTAGAACTGAATACATAGATAGAAATAGAGTTAGTTATAAATAGCGAGAAAGAGGGAGACAAAAAGAAAAAAATCACTTCTACAGTACGATAGAGGGAAATCGGGAGAAGAAAAAGAGCAAAAAATATCAAAAAACGTGAAAAAAGTAGAAAAAATGGTTAAAAAAATCTTCCGTCTGTTCTCAACATGAGAAATCCAAAAAAAAATCGACGCGTCGTCACTAAGGATGTAACTCTATCCAAAAATCTGATAAGCGAAAAAAAATTCAGTTTAATAATCATCTCGAAAAAATGCATCCTACCCACAACCCATAATAATCGTGTGCACTATATTCGGCAAATAAATTATTTGCTTTAAAAAACTGTAACAAGCAAAACCTTTGTGCAGCAGTGCAACTGGAGTCGTTCGAAACAACAACAGAAATCACCATCATCCTTGTGCAAATCATATCTCTGTCCGAAAGAAAAATAAAAACTGTATCAATTGTTGTTGGTTTTTCGTCGATTAATCCGATAAGATAATGAAGTACGTAGGGTTCCCGAGTCGAAACAATCTGAAAAGAAATATTAACTTTCAATCAGATATGAGTCGATTTGGTCGGTTGAAATGTATCTGATTGCGATAATTGCTTTGAAAATTAATCGCCATTAGGTTGGCGCCTGAAAATTGTTCTCTTCTGTCAGAACCAAGTAGCACACACAATGCCAAAACAAAACAATCATTTCGAATGGGCTATATAAAACAGAAGGCATGCATACACAATCTGGCTCTTTTATTTACGTGCCACATGTGTATTTGGTAGGATGACACACCGAAAAAGATAAGCCCAACAATTATCGGAGTAAAATTCCAACTGAAGCAAACAACAACAACAACAACAAAAAAAAAGTTTTTTTGCTGTTGTTGTACTGATTGTTATTGTTAAAAGAAGAGAGCGAGAGATGTATTGTTATGTTTTGAAGTGGTTTGGTTCGATCCGCAAACAAATATATCAATTACAAGGCCATTGTTTTGCGGTGCAAAGCGATAATCTGCTGCTATTGAGAGAGAGAAAATATGTTCGTGTATAGTTTTGCCTATTTCAGCAATAGTTAGATTAAATATGAGTGGGATATTTGGGTTTTGTGCTGATGTCAAGCTGTTTGTTTCATTCCCACTAGACAACTTACCATGAGCAAAAAACGTCGATCTACACCGTTCAAAGGTGATTTGTGATGGAAAGAAAACAAAAATTGAAAGAAATCCTTTCACAATAAGAGCCTTCGAGTAATTAAGACATATAAATAGGCGTTCGGTAGCATGCTACTGTTAAAGTGACTAAAATGAACCAATTTGTCGCAACAATCATAAAACTTCGACTCAAAGGAAAATCTTTTTTTTTTAAGCAACCGAAAAAAAAAACAACCAAAAACGTTTTTAAAAAATTAAAAAAAAAAAAAAAAAAAAGGACTCGATTTTCCGGTGGATTGACGGCATTGTTGGGGCCGAAAAGCGATCAATTTAACAATTAAATGTGGCTACACAGCGCAATGGGATTTAAAATGTACTTTGATCTCTTTGGTCTAATAGTGTGTTTATTGCTTGCGCAGCGTCGGCGGCACCACACTCAAACTCTGTCTTTATTGTCAGTTTAGACCGTGTAATTGTCTGCTTTGCATCATCTTTGTGCAGAACAACAAGTTTCTTTACCGTCGCTGTTTTTTTTTTGCTTCGCTCTTCTTGTCTCGATATTATCTTTTGCTCGCAAATCA
>NW_022199791.1:0-2575 GCF_009176525.2 Contarinia nasturtii | reverse complement strand
TTTTATCATCATTTGAAAATTATTCGTTGTGAAACACGTTAAATCGAAATTACGGCTTAAAAAAATAAAAATAATATTAAAAAAAAAACATTTTGTATTTTTACTGTCATACATTTCGTTCCAATTCCCATTATTCGAAATTCCAACCAAATGTCACACTAAAAAAAAAATTCTTTGGAACGTTCCATTCTATATTATGTATTTGTCAGAGACTACTGAGTACGCAAATACGGAGAAATAAAAATAATCATTAGTTCGAAATCGAAATGGCACCAACAGTACGCAGTCGCAAACAAATAAATTGTGAAAAGGTTACTATTCGCAAAACAAAAACCATGGACGATCAACGAAATTTACAAGGCGAACACGAAGAGAGTATAAATGAGACAACGACAACGGTAAAATAAACCGAGTGTACACTGCACATTGAAATAATTTTTTTAGTAAAATTGAAATATTTTAATAATTTAATTTTATAATCTATAGATATCTAAATCCACTCAAAAGCGACGTCACGTTGCAATCAACGACATACAACGAGATATTTCTAAAACAAATGACACAAGCGCAAATCGACCCGGCAAACGAAAACGACACAATGACGTAGAAGATAATCAATTAATATTAGATGACCTCTCTTTCGAATCAAATGTTACAACTAATACCAGTGATGACATTCCAATTACTCTTGCTTCCGAAATTGACGACGATTTAAATATTTCATCGGAGATTGACAGTGGTCGACCATCAAAAAAACGAAATAAATTCGAATGGCGAATCGATAACGAGTACGATGACCTAGACGATGCCTTGGATTTTCTCGAACAACAACGGTTCGTAAATTATGATTATAGTGATCTGAATTGTGGACAAAAATTCTATTATTAGTTCCAAAAACACGAAAACAATGGTGCTCCAAACGATACACACTTTATTTGCCATCAAATAGCAATAAGGTGCTAGTTTTACAAAATCAACATGATCATGATCACAATGAATTGTTAAAGGGAACAACGAGACCACCATCTGAAGAAATAACTGAATATATAAACGAATTATTCAAATGTGGAACAACAAAAATAAGCGACTTGATTCGACATATCGATTTTGCGCGTACGAAACACGGAATATTTCAAAACGAAGAAAATCCTGCTAGACGACAAATAGAATACCTATTAAAGAAATTTAGAGATTTTCAAACACCAAAAATGATTAAATTGGGGGACATGATTAAGTGGTGCAGTGAGCATAATTCATTTCCTTCAGATATAAACGAAGCATTCGTAATCGGTTCGGAATATTCAACGTTTGAAGAGGAGCTTGGTTTTCGTTTTGCGCTGTCGACACCATTATTATTAAAATTGTTATCGAAACGTAAAACAATTTGTATCGATGCGACCTACAAATTGAATTGGCTTGGCTTTCCGCTGATCGTTCTGGGGACTGTCGATAGAAAAAAGAAGTTTCATCCCCTAGTTTATGGGTGCAGTACACACGAAAGAACAATAGATTATACGTTCTTTTTTAGATGTGTTGCGATTGCAATAAAAATCAATTTAAATACAGACTTTGAACCAATGACCTTAATAGCAGATGGAGCGGATGCGATTCGAAATGCGTTTTACGCCAGCTATAAAAGCGCGAATTTAGATGTTATGTGTTTTGCACATGTGATACGTAATTGCCGTAAACGACCATTTGCTTCAAAAAATAATAGAGAATTAATTCTAGACGATATAAGAAAAATTCAATTAGCACCGAATCGATCAACTTTTGAAATGATGACAAAACTATTTTGTGATAAATGGATTGGAATTGAACCGAATTTCGTGTCGTATTTCGAAAAAGAGTGGCTCGGTTCCCACTGTAATTGGTTTGAGGGGGTTGCAGAGTATACACCCTCTACCAATAATGCTTTGGAAAGCCACAACGCAACGATAAAAAAAAAAGTAACGCTTCGCAGGCGTTTGCCTTTGAATGAATTTTTAACATGCATGAAACAAATGACATCAGATATTTCTATTCAGTTTTCAAAAGGAGAACGTGAACTTGCAACTATTCCAAACATACCGAGAGAATTGTATGAATCCTCAATTTTGATGATTAAGCAAAATTTTAAAGCTTTTAAAGCAAAGCAGCAACCAAATTCAAAAATGACGATTTTTTCGGTGCCTTCAAGCACATGCCCAATCGAAAGCGCATCCGAATCGTATTATAAGACACTCGTGAAAGCAAAGTGGACTTCGTTTGATGATTTCATAGTTGATGGTTTTCAAAAATTCTATATAACCAAGATTTTGGCTGATGAGTGGAAGTCAGAGTCGACTTGTACATGTACTCACTTTTTCAAACAAAATATATGTAAACATATAATCGCAGTCGGTATTCGCTTAAAAATAATAGAGCCACCAGTACAAGCTAACCCAGTCATGCTCATTGCTACCAGAAGAAAGACAGGAAGACCAAAGAGAACTACAACTGCACTTTGTCTACAATAAAATAAAGACGCAGCACTGCAAACGTGTGAAGTACACAATAAAAAATAAAATACAATTGCCTTTTTTATCATTTGAAA
>NW_022199790.1:0-14274 GCF_009176525.2 Contarinia nasturtii | reverse complement strand
CTATGTGCATATTATTTGAGTCATGATTTTTCTCAGCCATTCAAATGAGAGAAGCAATAATTTCTCAAAAAAGCTTGATAAAAATCAAATTGTATTATATTATATTTATTTAATTAAATTATTTTCAATAAACCACCAAGGCGAAGGAACGCTGTTCGGTGCAGTTGTTATTATTATTATTACAATATGTGCAAAAGAATAGAGTCAATACAAAAACAATTTTTACTTTATGCCCTAAGGAAAATGAACTGGGATGGCATAGACTGCTATTTCTACAAATGATGACGCTGGAAGAAAGACGTAAGATGGCGCAAGTGTCTTTCATCTTTAAAATTATTCATGGAGATATGAAGTCAACTCATATATCAAAAAGTTTAAATTATTATAATTCAGCGCATAACACCCGTGCAATACCGCTTTTTAATATTCCAGTTAGGGGAAGCGATTACACAAAATATGAACCAATTAATTATATGCTTATTACATTACAAAAAAATGCCGAATTGTGATACTGATTTAATTGATTTAGAAGAAAGTTGAGTAGTATTTGAGAATTGAAGAAAAAAATTAAATTATTTATTTCATTTTTCGCAATTTTTTACCATTTACATGGGAGGCTTGTATGAAACACACGGAAGCCCGCTGGAATGACACTGCCGTATAACACGCATATAAAAAAATCATTTTTTTCGGCGTAAAAACAAAATCCCGATTGTTGCGAGGAAAAAAACTATAGACAAACTTGAGAGCAAAAATACGACATATCCATCCAGCGGGCAAAAACAATTAATCGATATATTGTGCTTTTGCTCTCAGTTTTACTTTTCCGCACACACCTAGTGTGTAAGGTAAAGTATTGGAATCGGTCGAAAAATTAACACCCTCAAAAAACATGTTTTCTGGGTGTTTTAGGAGCCAGGGAACACGAATCTAGCGTTTTTTCGATGTTCGAATGTATGTGCGTGGTACCCTGTACGCTGTACGCAAAAATTTGTTAACACGATAACTTTCAAACAAGAAAATCATTTCAAAATCTGACTTCACAGGATGATTGGGGGTGCCGAGCAATAGAAACCATTAGATTTTGAGCGACTTTGGTTGACAGGGTAAAGTGTCATGTCTGGTGTGATGCCCATGTCCATCCATGGGAAAAATTCAATTTTTCTTCCAAAACTGATATTTAATGTATTCTTAAACACTCAAAAATGTGTATTGAGGGGTTTTTGGGTACGAGAAAACCGAATATGACCTTAGTTTTGCGATACAATCAACTTTCGAAACACTTTTCATACAAAAGATTCAAAAAATTTGGATTTTTGTATGGAAGCCATGCCTGTATGATATCGTAATGAGCTGAAACTTTGCACAGGTTATTTTTATCACACATAAATACTATTTCGAGAGTTTGAAGACATTTCAACGAATATTAGGGGCACCTCCCGAACAATATTTTGGATTTTTCGCTCTAAAACGAAATTTTGTATGTGAAGTACCCTTAATATGCATTGAAATTTCTTCAAACTTTCAGAATGTTAACTTTTTGTGAAAAAAATAACCTCTGCAAATTTTCACATGATTACGATATCATATAGGCATGGCTGCGATACAAAAATTCCCATCTTTAGTAGTTTTTGTAAGAAAAGTGCTTCGAAAATTATTTTTATCTAAAACTAATGTCAGATCGGATCTTCCTTGGAGATGGCGGTTGTACATTCCGTCGGTCAGGACAGTTTGTCTGAAATATCTCATGAATTGTTCACGAAGATATTGAGGACATTAAACGTCATCATGGTCGAGGATGTACGAGCCGGCACCCAGGCGCCAACTTTTGAGAGTACCACCCGCACGCGTGGAGTTGTTAAGATTGTGTGTGATGACAATCGCTCCAGTGCATGGTTAATGGGCGTGGCTGGAAGACTGGCTACCAAGCTGGAACTTCCTCTTATTGTCTGTGAATTCAGTAAGATACCACGCCCACCACTTTTCACTGGTTTTTTCAAGCAGCTTGAACATTGGGAAGATGCGGAGATCTTGTTGAAATCAGCAAATCCTCCTCTCGCATCAATCTCGTTCAAACTCTTGAACTCCAAAAAAGAGGCAAATGGCACTCAGTTCACTGTCAGTGTCAGACCTCGAGAAAGGCCCAGTTTTCAAGGTGGGGATGTCTAAAACCCGCCTTTATGAAATCACTCGTTCCAAAAAATCAGACCCTGCTGAAAAGAAAGGAACTGAAAACATGGACGAGATAGTGGTTTCATCGGAATCTGATTCCGACACTTATACAGAAGGGACAGAAAACCTTGAAGCACAACGTGACGATTCATATCGGAACGTTGATGTAACTGTGGTTGAACGGAAACCTTCTGACACCCTCTTGAATGAGGTATCTGAAATGGGCGGTCAGGAACAAGCGGAGACATCTGCAGAGACTACTGCCCTATCGGACACCGCATCCAATACTTTACATGGCCCAGAGGCCATGGATACTGGGGGAGATGGGGAGGAGCAACGGGAATCCAGAGGCATCGACTGATGCATCTGATACCCGAAGCTCTCTGCTTCTTTTCCTCCGTGAACTGTAGTTTGATACAAATAACAGTTCATCCACACACGCTGTATCTACAGCCAGCAACTCAACTCAATTGAACGCGCTGGCATGGATTAGCATACATCAAATAAATTTGCATAAAAGCAAGGCAGCGACTGCACTTGTGTGTAAGTCAATATGTGATATGCAAACAAAAAAACAAAACTCCATCTTTTTGATTCAAGAGCCCTGGGTTGTCAAGAACAAAATATGTGGCTTTGACACCGAAAAGATGAATTTATTGTATTTGAATCAGTCGAACGAGCCCAATAGATCATGTATCGTTGCTTCCAAGGAACTGAGCTTGACACTTTTGCCACAGTTCAGTTCACGGGACACCACGGCAGTGAAACTGGGTAAGGGCAGTACTCTTGATTCAGATGTGATACTAAGCTCCTTCTACTTGGCAAACCCTTCGAATGAAGATATTCCAGGAGAGGGACTTAGAGCATTATATGATTATTCTATTAACCGATCACTTCCAATAATATTGGGGGGTGATGCAAATGCGCATCACACGGTCTGGGGAAGAAGTGACACAAACCGTAGAGGTGAGTTACTTCTCGAATATATTGCAACGACTGACCTGCTCATCTTAAACAGAGGTGTACAACCAACGTTTGTTACCAGAAACAGGTCGGAAGTCTTAGACATAACTTTGATATCTGCTAATTTCTCGCATTTCGTGAAGAATTGGCATGTTACAAAGGAAGATAGACTCTCTGACCACAGAGAGATTCGCTTCCAACTATTATGTGCTCGCCGAGCACAGAATAAATTCAGAAACCCTAGAAATACAAACTGGGAGTTACTTAGAAACGAAGTAAGAAAAGGGTCTACAGCACCCAGAGGACTGTGTATGGACATCTCTACAAGGGATCGTTTAGACCAAGCAACTGAAAGTCTGACAGATCTTTTGAAGACTTCGTACCATATTTCATGCCCTGAGCGTGAAATTAAGATAAAGAACAATTATTGGTGGAATACGGACCTAAAAAGGCTAAGAAAGGAATCCAGAAGACTACTTAGAATATATTTAGCAAGAAAGGATACACCTCAAGGCCCACTCTGCCATGAAATATGGCGAAGGAGTAGGAACAAGTACACCAGTGAAATTCTTGTTGCTAAAAAGAACTCTGAAAAGAGATTCTTTAGCAGAATTGAGGGGGCTAAAAGCACCTCAAGAGTACACAAAATTCTGGCTAAGGACCCCGCCCAGGGTCCAGGAATACTTGTGAAACAAGATGGAAGCTACACGGAATCTGATGAAGAGACTGCAAAGCTCCTACTTGATACGCACTTCCCTGAAAATGTAACACATGCGTTGCCAGCCCAAGAAATCTTGGAGCCAGTCCAAAACGCATATGTTGACGCCTTCATCGAAAATCTCGTATCTCCCAGGAGGGTGGAATGGGCCATCTCATCTTTTGGCCCATTCAAATCGCCAGGCCTAGACGAGATATACCCAGTGCTTTTACAAAAAACATGGGATATTATCGGAGATATAATTGTATCCATATACAAGTCCTCGATACTTCTGGGATATGTCCCCAGCTCATGGCAAAATGTAAAAGTAACTTTTATTCCAAAAATAGGAAAAGATGACTATACGTCGCCGAAATCCTTTAGACCAATCAGTCTTTCCTCTTTCCTTTTAAAGGGATTAGAACGGCTGATCGAAAGGTATCTAAGGGAAATATTGGAGGCTTCGGGTGACCTGCATGGTAGTCAGCACGCCTTCCAGCAGGGTAAATCAACCGAAACGGCTCTCCACAAAATTGTATCCATGGCCGAGAAAACACTCTTGGACAAGGAATTCATGGTCACTACGTTTATGGATATTGAAGGAGCATTCGATAATGTATCCTTTGAAGCCATAAATAAAAGTGTAAGAGAAATTGGTGCAAACCAAATGATCCAAAAATGGATTAATTCGATGCTAATGAACAGAACCATAACCTTTCGGAATCGGGGGGGATGAGGTGATAGTGCATGCAACGAGGGGGACTCCCCAATTAGTAGTGAATGGACTCCTAAAGAGACTTCACGAAAATGGCTACCAGGCGATTGGGTATGCGGATGATCTCAGCATAATTTGTAGGGGAAAATTCCTGAGTACTCTATCAGACAGAACCCAGTCAGCAGTTAAGCTGGTCGAACAATGGTGTCTGGAGGTGGGACTCAGGGTAAACCCGGCAAAATCAGAACTCATGATCTTCACAAAGAACAGAAACCTCCACGGTTTTAGGAACCCAACTCTGTTCGGTTCAAGGATCGAAAAAAGAGATCATGTAAAGTACTTGGGTGTTATGCTTGACTCAAAACTTACATGGCGAAGCCACATTGAGTACAGAGTCAAGAAATGCCTGAAAGTCTTTTGGTGCTGTAGGTCTGCCATTGGTAAAGTTTGGGGTCTATCCCCTAAATGCCTCCTTTGGCTATACACAGCTGTTGTCAAGCCCATGCTCGCATATGGATCTTTTATCTGGTGGACTGGCACCGCGACTGCTAGTGCCAGAAAAAAGCTAAACCACCTACAGCGAGTAGCAAGCTTGTGTGTCACGGGGGCTATGAAAACAACCCCCCAAGCTTCTCTTGACGTTCTCTTGGGTCTACCAAGGCTGGAAGACTTCATAGAGTCTGAAGCAATGAAAACGGCCTATAGATTGAGAATGGAAATAAAGACTAGGACAAGTCCTAGAAATTTGCATGATGATGCCCTAACAAATCTTTTCAATATTGACAAGATTTTGGGGGCTCCTTCTGACAAACTAATTACGACCTCCTACAATTTCGATAGGAGTTTCGAGATTATTATAACAAAAAGTCTCAATGAATTCTTCCAGCAAAAACAATGGGCACAAAACTCCTTTTTCACTGATGGTTCAGTCAGAGAAACAGGTAGTGGATGCGGCTTCTACTGTGAAGCAGAGAACCTCACCTATTCATTTCCCCTGGGACAAACAACAACAGTCAAACAGACGGAAATATCTGGAATTATTCATTGTGCATACAAAATACTGGGGGACCCAGTACGGGGAAATATAGCTATCTTCACAGATAGTTTGGGAGCCATAACTGATCTTAAGAATATTAAGATGCAAAATGGCTTGGCTATGAACTGTTACGAGGCACTCCAGCGCATTTCTGAAACGAACAACCTTAGGGTGGTTTGGATCAAATCTCATACTGGTATTCGGGGGCATGACGGCATGACCTGGCAGACGGGGCGGCAAAATTGGCTGCACACGATGCAATAGAGGGTCCAGAACCATACATACCAATTGAATATTCACGAGTCAAGAACCGATTAGCTACTTGGCTCAGCAACAGATCCCGCCTAAATTGGCAGGGTACGTTCTCATGTGAGCAAACGAAACACTTCGTTCAATTCACATGTTCAAAACTCACGGTGGAATTAGCCAAATTGCCCAAGGAAGAACTCCGGATGGTAATTGGTTTACTTACCGGGCACGCCAGGGTCAATTCTCATATGAGAAATCTAAATCTCAGAGACGACCCGGACTGTAGACTGTGTGGTGGAGAAGGGGAAACCACTGCCCACCTCATAGATAGATGTCCAATGTTGGATACCATACGGGCTGACTTCACGGGCTGGAGATCCTACCCTTTGATTCATGCACCGAGTGTATTCAAATTGGTAACGTTTTTCAAACGGGCATGCGATGACAATCCATGCCTTAGAAACATTTTTGGATAAAAGACTATTCTCGTGTATTCAATACACACACGGGCGTCTTGCAATAAGTTATGAAACTTGAGCAACGAGTAACTATATTAAAATTTACTGTTTAAATAGGACACTCCCCGTTTTAATCCAATAATCCAATAATCCAAAAATGTCAGATTTAGTTTTCTTTCAAGTCGTGGATCACAGTGCGGAAAAGTTCATCTTACGGATGTAAGACATTTTATTTAATTTGAACCAATCAATATTGGTTGGTAAAAAAACTCGCAACGGATGGGGAACAAGAGATGGCGTTGTCGTAGATTTAGGAACGGACAATAGTCATCATATTACCGGGCTTAAAAAAACTATTGATATAAGCACAAAACACTTCTTTCGAAGTTCCCATTGTTCTGATATAAATTTTCTGTGACGCGTTCGTTCATATACATACAAAATGTTAATATTGCGTAGCCTCAAAAATTCCTTACACTTTTATGACATTAGTGAAAACAGTGTAATGGCTTAAATCCAAGTGTTGTTCATGAAATATTCCAAATGCCCAACAGTACGTTAGCTTCGACCCTCACCATCACAGCAGACAGTGTCTTCAATATATCACACGAAAGACGTTACTTGGAAACGTTTGTTGCCGATCATTCGAAAAGCTTTTGAATTTTTTTTGACAGATGAACACATTTCTCTTTGTGATTGATTACTCAAGCTTCTGGAATGTATCGAATGAATCAATAGTAGTTGTCAATGAAGCCTGGTTCCAGTACTACAAATCAAAGACCAAAGCGAAGAGAATGCATTATTGTGCAGTGGTGGCAAGGCATCAGTAGAAAGTCGCCTCTAAACATACAGTGTGACATTCTATATTTATAGATACACCAAAAAGTTCGTCTAAGTAGATTAAGATTATTTCAATAGATGGCGCTATGTTCCGACGAACACTGTGTTGTAATTCATTTGTAAATTTACACTGAATTTTCGTAGTAAATTTACAAATGTGTCAAGATGAAAGTCACAATATCATTTTGTAAAAATACTACGAAAAGTCAGGGTAAATTTACAAATGATGAATATATCAGTTTAAATACAACTTTTTCACAATTTTTTGGTAGCATAATTCCAAATCATAATAATAATAATAAAATAACAGAAAAAAACACAAAAAAAAACAAATAATGTTATTTTTTGACTTGAAAATTTACGATGAAAAAATGGTTTAAAAATAAATAGTTTTTAGAAAATTTAGGGGCATTAATTTTATTTTATTTTATTAAATTTATATTGCAATGAAAAACTATCAATTTTCTGTGAACGTTGGTTTTCTTTTGAACGGTTTGTAAATTGAACGCTTATCTGACACATGAGATTAAGTTGACATTTGTTTGTTTACACACAAACAAGTTGAAAAACTATGTGTTCTGCGTTCTATCATTAAAGGTTGTAGGAAAAATTGGTCCAATGGAACAACTAACTGTGGGTGAATTAAAAAAAAGATCCCGCGAAATCAGACAAAATGAATTTTCTATGCTATTGTTATACGGAGATTCATAGTAGATTTACAAAAACTTCCAATTTTCATAATTTGTAAAATTACTATGAAATTTTGTAGTAAATTTACAAATGATGTAAATTGAACGATTTTGTAAATTCACTATGAATTTTTGAGGTAATTTTACAAATATATATTCAATATAGGTTTTTGTAAATTTACTATGAAATTTTATAGTAATATTACAAATTTGGTAAAATTACTATAGTATTTCATAGTACTAAATTTACAAAAACGTCATATTTTCATATTTTGTAGAATAGACTGGCCCCCAAAACACAAAAGTTGAATTTTTTTCGCTCTTACCTCGGAATACTTTTCCATATGGTGTGCAAATAACGTGTGTAAAGTTTCATGCCGATAGCTCAACGCTAGATGGTGCCGCAAGAGCTCGGTAGGTCATGATGTGAATTCATTGAAAAATGACGTTTTCAGTTAAAATAAAAATATCTTCGCACAACCACATCGACTAAAAATTGATGGTAATGTTTAATTTTGTATAAAGTATATTCATATGAAAGTGATCTTCGATCCTCAAGCGACAGAAGGTTGAGTCTTATGAGTCTCATATTATATGGGTCAGTGAAATTTTCTAAACATCATTCTCGTAAATTTCTTTTGTACTCTTATTTTGTAATTTTGTGGCTCTAGTTTCGTTTGTTTTTGATGTGGGTCAATGTTCGTTCAATTTCGTTTTGCTCGATGTTTGTGCGAATTTGTTCAATGATTTTTCGGTGATGTTGCTCGGTGGTGGTTCTGTTAAATCATTAAATCTACTGTCGGTGATTTTCGGATGTTTTTCGAATTCAATGCCAGGAAAAAATCACCTAATGTTTTGCTCTGAAGGAACTCACGAACAAGATAATCCTCTTCCCACACTTCCGGATTGATCAAAATGTCAAAATCGTCTTCATTTAATTCGATTTTAAACGAAACAAACTTCAATGTGGGGACATCCTTTTTTCACGAGTTTGTGCACATTGAATCTCGATTTTTCGTTTACCGATGTTTTGGACGTGATATAGTCGATAATTTCTTCGGGTGTGGCTGTTGCTTTGAATCCAGGGACCCAAACTGCATTTTAAACCCCGGCTTTTCGACTCGTTTTGGCTTTGCCACAACACTGAGACGATGTGGTGCTGACTTTGTACCCATTGTTGTTAATGGGGCATCGAAATCCCGAGATTTTCACTTCTGCGGCAATGTTTTCGGTGAAATCTCTGAACGTGGATGTTTGGCAGAATTGATCGGGTTGTTTCGGACATTTTTTCATACAGTCACTGTGGTGCCTCATATACCATATTGCATATATGCAAACACATTTTTTTATGTTTTTAGTACATTCTAACGTTGAAAAATGTAACGTTTTGGCCCATTCTGGTGGTCATTTTCGTGTCAAATGGAACGGAGATTATATGCATAGTTTCCACGAATTCCAATGGAATGGATCCACTTGTTTCTTTCACTTCCAATGATATTTCATTTGACAACATAATGTGAACACAACCCAATACATTAAGTTTTATATTGAAAATACAAATCTTACGCTCAAATAAAAAAATAAACAATTTATTCGAAAAGAAATAAATAAAACTCTGCAAAAGAACTCTTTTACTAGTCGTTCATTACATTTATTTTTCTTTATTTGTGGAATTATTATTTTGAATTTTCGAAATGCAACTGACATCTTTCTGACATTTTTCTATCCGCGCGGTGTATATGTGTCAAACCAAATCCAGTAGTTAGTATTAACAACTTTTGCACCAACCGATTTTGTTTACAATAAAACTTTGTTTTGTTTTCAACAGGATTTCTTGAGAATTATATGAGAGTGTTTGAAGCGTGGTTTGGGCGATCAATTGGTTTTATTGTCATTTCAAAAACGATTTTGTGTGTTCAGAATGCTGTTCCCTGTGGAATGGATATATTCACAGTTGGTTTTGTGACTGTCTTTGTTTTAATTTCGAAATAACAGAGTGTTGATAAAATTAACTGTGAATATTCCAACAACATTTCGATCGGCAAAATATTTGATGTCACGTTGAAAATAAATTTCATCATTCGATTTAGAATACAGAGTCACTTTGTTGAGGTAAGAGGTGATATTTATAATGCGCTCTTCATTACTGTTTCATTTAATTTGTGATAGAAGTGTTTATATCTTATTGTGTTTGTGATCTATGCTATATTTGGTGTATTTTTTTCTTTAATTTTTGTACAATAGATCTGTCACGATGAGAAGAAAGAGAGCCGAGAATGGGCGCAGTACGTCGTTGAAGATGACTCTAAATCAAGTGCTGCGGGAAGAGTATCGTGCACCATTCATCGATCAGGTCACATACTGGTGCCTTTCGGCCACAATAATTATGACTCTGGCGTCATTACTGTTTTTGTTCAAAGCAAACAAAGCCTTTGACGATGAAAATGTTCGATTTTTTAAAGGTGAATCCGATGAATACACGAATAATGAATTCAATAAATACGTGAATGGTGTAATTGGTGAATTTTTCACCTCGGTATTACAAGAAAATTACCACAAATTACCGCTTGCATTTAGACGAACTGTGGAGCAAGCATGTCCTGATTTTCTTCGTCCAGAAAATTGGCCAGCTCGCGAGGGCATGGGGAACGCATTCAATCATCTCATCACTCAGTACATAACAAACGTGAAAAATAACATCAAAGTATGGGCATTCAGTCGCATCAAGAAATTTTTCACACTAAAGCGCTACGAACTGAATTTGAATCGACAAGGAAATCTCATCACTGAATTGGATGTAAAACGTGCGACGAAGATCGTAATGTTCCAAAGTAGAGTCGAGAGAAACGCGAACATCGATCTTCTATTAAACGAAGCAGCAGGCATTGGATTGCCAATCAATGTACACTTTCAGAATCTCATTCGTGATCGCTGGTTCCAAACCATTCCAATATTTATAAACATTCAGCGACAAATTTTCGATTTTCACGCGAAATATGAAATGTTGAAACAACGCTGGTTCCAATATCGACGCGATCCGAACAACAATGTCATGCCGACCACTCCACTCCCGCCAAAAATAAAGAATTTTTTAGTAGTTCCAGTCCACGATTTCGATATGAAACATATCCGCATCGATATCCATCTTTTTTATTCGATTGCGCGCAAATTTGGAGCATTGAAATTGGCAAAAGGAAAACGCGGTCAGCCAATAAACATTGAAAAAACTGAATACGATAGCAATCCAGCTTTCTATTGGAATTTAATATTTGACATGCCAAAAATTTCGAAACTTGGAAATGGTAAGGAATTCGATTTTGCTGTGGCAACCGATAGTGTGGCAGTTTCGTTATGTTTCGTGAAGCCTGAACGCAATACACCAGAACTTGATAACAACACCATCAAAGAGAAGTACAATAATTTTGAGTTTGATTATGTGCTTGGAATCGATCCAGGAGTTCGTACATGGAACGCCACCGTTCGCAAACACGTTCGATCCGGCAACGAGGTAAGAAACAATAAATTCATTCTTTATTTATCATTTGTTTACTTCTATGATTTTTTGTTCGTAAATCTCAGGAAAACATCACAATTGATGGTCCAAAATACCATTTCAAAGCGAAATATGGCAAACGCAAGCGTAAATCCGATCAATGGACTGAATTGTTGCAAAAACAACGGGAGCTCGACTATAAACGCTATGCATTTTTTCCATCGCCGAAAGGACGTTCACATTGGATGTGTTACATCGCTTATTATGTGAAAATGATGAAACCAGCTATGGCGGTGTACACAACAAGAAAGTTTATTCGACTCCGTCTTGATAAATACATCGAAGAGAATCGGGCCAGTGACAAAATCGCGGCATCACTGACGAAAAAAAAGTCGGCGCTCGTTTTTATTGGTGCAGCTCAAATAGCTCCAAACTCACCAATTGGTATTAAAAAGCGATTGCGATGCCCGGGATTACGACGACTATTGAACAGTTTCAAGAAGTTGGGAAATTGTATTGTACGATTGGTCGACGAATACAATACATCGCAAACTTGTGCAAAATGTTTCCGGCCATTCGATCGACGAACCAAAAGCGATCGATACAAAGTTTGTCAGCATTGTATTCCAAGTGAAGATGAGTCATCGCAATGGAATTTACCGAACGTGATTATCACCATGAAAAGCAACCGAGTGTACCAACAATTGCGTAAATATGCAGTTGATTTTGTTAATCGATTGAATGCAGCCAACCCAGATCATATTCCAATGGATTCAGATGGTTTAGTGTCAAAACTTCAAGTATGTTTCAAAAACTGGCAACTAAACACTGGCATTTGGAAAGATGATCGAGCTCCATTTCAATTGAAAACTGTTTGGCACCGGGATATCGTTGCAGCCAAGAACATCATGTACAAAGGTGAAAAAATATCACTGAAATTAAAAATGTTTAAGAATGTTTTGGCTAACAATTTGTTGTTTACGATTTTGTTTTTAGGTCTTTGTACGGTGTTGGGATTGGACATTCATCCGCAACTATTGAGACCACAGAATCAAAATGCTGCCGTACAAAATCAAGCAGCTGACGATGAGGATTCCAGTGACGATGAGGACTACGTTTATGTTCTCGATGTTTCCGATGACGACCAGTTTTAATTACATGTAGCATTAAGATTTCTTTTTAAATAATATTATTGTAACGTTTTGTTACTATGCTGGGCTTGAGTTTTGTGGCCTTGACCGGAGTACGGGCAGTTCGGTATATAAAATAACCCGTAGGTGAGTATCATTTATTGAACTGAACCGATAGTATATTGATGTTGATTCATACTTAGTAACTGAGTTTATTTTTTCTCTTTTTTCTTTCCATTGCGACGTTGAAAATGACTGAAACTACACTCAAATCCGACCCCAATATTGACCGTCAACATATGCCCGATAATGGATGAATTTGCCACAACAAATGTTTTTTGGGATATATCATATAGATACCAGCTATCAAATGTTGCCAATTTCAACTTAAAAAATTGAAATTGCGGTGGTCAAATTGGCCAACAAATAAAATGTGACCGTCTGGTCGGACACATAACGCACATTTTTTTCAAAAAATACAGCATAGTTTCATTTGAAAATTTCATCGAAGTCAAAGATAAAAAAATGTGCATACCACACACCACTGAAAAAAAATTCTGTTCCCCAATATATGTAAATCATAATTTATATATGATTTTGATCGAAAAATAACCTAGAAATCCATATATTCATTGTATTTGAAAAATATTCGAATTCGTGTGTCTTGAATTTGTAAACTTGGAAAATAGCACTTACAAAACCATTGGTATCAAATAAAAAAATCTTCTATCGAGGTAAAGAACGAGTGACGAAACCAAAATTTGATATACAAAATTGCTAATATCAATTTTGTGACGAAAATAAATGATAGATAATTTTTCTGCGTACTGTGAATAAAAACTTAATATACATTTGTGTATTCGGAACGTTTCATCATTCCATACTGACAATAAAAAGAGAGGAATTTCTGCAACGTTTTGAATATATAATGCATATTAAGTTTATATTCACAGTACACAGAAAAATATCTACCAACAATTTTCGTCACAAAAATTATATCAGAAATTTTGTGTTCCACATTTTGGTTTCGTCACTAGTTCTTCACCTCTATAGAAGTTTTTTATTTCATTATTTTAGAAACGCTTTTTATATTTTGTGTGAAATTCAAATTTCGATTTTTTGATTCTCCAAACTATCAGAATATTATGTGCATAGTTTCTAGGGGTTGGACACTCGGATTAGGAATCGTCGTTTGCTTTGGATTTGTAAATAATAGTCGAATTCGTCGGAATAGTGGAATTTGGTTTTTAGCGTGATACACTTCGTGTTTTTTTTAGCAATTTTTATTTATTGAAAACATTGGAAATTAAATATTTTTTGTTATAATTGGTATCAAATTTATGAACTAAAATTATAATTTTAATTTATTAATTGCTGTACGACTTACGAAAATAAATAAGTTCATTTATAAAACCGTCAAAGCAGATATAAGTTCGTTGGTCGTATTTTGACAGCTTCGACCAACGAACATATATACGTATTAGACTGGCCCCCAAAACACAAAAGTTGAATTTTTTTCGTTCTTACCTCGGAATACTTTTCCATATGGTGTGTAAATAATATGTGTAAAGTTTCATGCCGATAGCTCAACGCTAGATGGTGCCGCAAGAGCTCGGTAGGTCAATATGTGAATTTATTGAAAAATGACGTTTTCAGTTAAAATAAAAATATCTTCGCACAACCGCATCGACTCAAAATTGATAATATCGTCATTTTCCATCAAAAACTTGCCACTGGTGAAGTTTCAAACAATTTGAATGAAAATAAAACACATTTCCATTCAAAAATTCCAATTTCATCACCAACAATGAAGGTTTTGTACCAAAAGTACA